>NC_029785.2:99630941-99678737 GCF_000816755.2 Arachis ipaensis | reverse complement strand
TATACCTAAAAAAATTCAAAAAATGAATAGGAAAATAAATTAATTGGATAAAGAAAATCAGCTAGTGTTTTCGAAATTTAAAAAGAGAAAAATAAAAGAAAAGTAGAAGAAAAACAAATAAGGAGACACCAAACTTAATTTCAGAAATTAAAGAAAAACAAATCAAATCTAATCGAAAATTAAAAAAAAAATAAACAAAACTAAAGAAAAATACATAATCTAAGCAATTAGACAACTGGTAGTTGTCAATCACCGTCGGTCTCCGGCAACAGTGTCAAAAACTTGGTGCGAGAATTAGAATACCCACAACTGAACCCGCAAGTGCACCGAGTCGTCCAAGTAATACCTCAGGTAAGTGAGGATCAATCCCACGAGGACTGAGAAACTGAGCAACAATGGTCAACTGATTGGCTTAGTTAGGCAAATGGAAGAGTTGGTTTGGTGGGTTTTAAAACAAATTAAACAGCAAAACAAGAGTAAAGAATGCAAAAAATGGGTCTAGTGTGAAAACGTGAGAGACAATAGTTAAAGTATTGGAGATGTTTACTTTTTCGGATTAAGTTTTCTTACCAACTATTTTAACAATGCAAGATTCATTCCATGGCAAACTGATAAACCACTATTTTATGGTTTATATTGTGTTTAATTGTGTGGTTTTATCATGATCCTTACCCACTTATTCATTAATTTAGCATGCATTTATATTTCCTTCCTGAAATTATTACATGATTGAAAACTGCTTCCTAGAGACTCTTAATTATGCATTTTAATTCTTCTTTATTCCATTCGATGCCGTGATCTGTGTGTTAAGCGTTTCAGGCTTTATAGGGCATGAATGAGTTGGAGATTGGAAAGGAAGCTAGCAAAAATGGAAGGAACACAAGAAATTGAGGAGATAACCAGCGAGAAGTGACGCGGCCACCTGGCTCATGCGACCGCGCGAAAGAAGAGAAATCGCAGTGACGCGGCCGCATGGCTCACGCGACCGCGCGGACTGAAAAAGCACGAGCGACACGGAGGCGTGGACGACGCGAACCCGTGGCAAGGAAAAGCGCGAATGACGCGTTCGCATGGATGACGCGATCGCGTGACATGCGCGATCTGCATAATCTGCAGGATTCGCTGGGGCAATTTTGGACCCTATTTTGACCCAGTTCTCGGCCCAGAACAGCAGACTAGAGCCAGAGAACATGCAGAAACCAAAGACAACATTCATTCTACATAGTTTTTAGTTTATTGATCTAGTTTTACTCCTCCCCTAGTTTTTTTTCTCTGGAGACATTGATAGTTCTTAGGATTTTAGTTTCTCTAGCTTTTTGCACTGGGATATTGAGAAGAGTTATTACCTCATCAAGACTTCGTCATTCTAGTTCATTTTCTTTACTTGGCTTACTCTTCCATGTTCTTTGCTTTGTTTAATTTTACCATTGGAATATTTTTAGGATTATTTAATACAAGGATCACTTTTATTTTTAATTGACTATTTTTTATTTTTATTTACAATGTCTTTCTTTAATTTCTTCTCATATGCTATGAATTTTACCTTTACAATGAGTGAGTAGTTCCCTAACTTGATGGGAAGTTGATTGAAAGGAACCCTTGAGTTGGAAGGTTCAAGAGAAAGATTGTAATTGGGTTATTGTTGGCTTGCTCTCTAATTCCTGACACCAATCCTCCCCAGAGTGGATTGGGACTTGTGGATAGAACAGCATTCCAACTTGTTTTACCTTCCCTTACTTAGTAAAGGATAACTAAGCGAAATAACTCTCAACTGTCAATTAATCTTAAGAGTGTTCCATCAAGAATAGGGCTTCCATGTAATCAACTCCCAGTCAAGGCTTTTATTTACATTATTCAATTTCATCATTTTAAATTCCTGTTTACTCAACTCAAACCTTTTCGAAAATATCTGATTAATAAAATAGCCCTCTTTCCTGCAACTCGTTGGAAGACGACCTGGGATTCATACTCCCAAGATTTTAAATTTTAATTTTCTGTGACACCTTTCTAAATTGAGCGGTGGATTTCTGGTGAGTTAAGAACTATACTTGCAATGCTATATTCTAATAATTTTTAATTCACCAATTTCTGCCCGCATCAATTTTTGGCGCCGTTGCCGGGAAGTTGCAATAGAGTGCTAAAGTTAAATAAGTGTGGGAAAATTGTGGGAACATGGGTTGATAAGGGAATGTATCATGTTTTTAATTTATTTGAATATGGGAAATTTGGGAACCTACTCATGAAAAACCAAAATAGAAAAATAATGAAAAATCCATGTGCATTGATAAGTTATGTTTGCTTTTATGATTTAAAAAAAAAAGAAAAGAAAGAAAAAAAAATGAGAAAAAAAAATATATATATATAATATAAATAAATAAATAAGGGGACAAAATTACCCCAATGTTGAGTTAATGAAAAAATCAATGCACATGTGATAAATTAAAAAGAAAAAGTTGATACATGAGTATGTAATGCAAAAGTGAAGACTATGGGTAGCTAGGCATGATTCTAGAGTTATATAGAGTATATGTATGTTATGTGAAAGCTTAGGTTAATTAAAGATTCAATTTATAAAGCTCACTTAGCCATATACGTATACCCTTACCCTTACCTTAGCCCTATTACAACCTTGAAAAGACCTCATGATGTTTGCATTGGTATATTATTTATTGTTGATTGGTTAGGTGAAGAACAAATTTTAGAAAGCATGACTGGAGAAGAGTAGAGTGATTGACCCTAGACACTTGAGAGTTAGAGTGATATACACTACCAGTAAGGGTTCAGTGCTCAATTCTATGTTCCCTGCTTTCATGAGCTATCTTCTTACAAGTTTACTTGTCTTTTATTGTCTAATTTGAATTAGTGGAAATTGGTTTGTATTTGTCTTGGAGAACTTATTTACTTTTGACCAAGTAGGTAGAAACATTCTCCATATAGTTGCATTCATACAGATAGGTTGCATTTCATGCATTCTACCATTCCTCTTCATCTTTATAGCTTCTCTTGAGCTTAGCATGAGGATATGCTAATGTTTAAGTGTGGGGAGGTTGATAAACCACTATTTTATGGTTTATCTTGTGCTCAATTGAGTGGATTTTATCAACTCTTTACCCACTTATTCATGCTATTTGCATGGTTTTACATTTGCCTTCCTAATTATGTGCTTTGATTGAAAATATGCTTCTTTGGCCTTAAATTCCCTATGATTAATCCTCTCTTATTACCATTAGATGCATTGATATGTGTGTTAAGTGATTTCGGAGATTACAGGGTAGGAATGGCTCAGAGGATGGAAAGGAAGCATGCAAAAGTGGAAGGAATACAAGAAGTTGAAGGAACTACAAAGTTGTCCAACCTGACCTCTTCGCACTCAAACGGCTATAACTTTAGCTATAAGGGTCCAAACGACGCGGTTTCAGTTGTGTTGGAAAGCTAACGTCCGGGGCTTCGATTTGATATATAATATGCCATAGTTACCCTGACGCTAGGTGATGCGACCGCATGCTCCATGCGGACGCGTCGCAGTGACGGAAATTCAGCATGTTTGAATTCGCAACCAGTGAATTCTGGGCTGTTTCTAACCCAGTTCTTGGCCCAGAAAATACAGCTTAGAGGCTATAAAGTAGAGGGATTGTATCCATTCATAAAAAAAGCTTTCACATTCACAATTTTAGGAGTAGATGTAGTTTTTAGAGAGAGAGGTTCTCTCCTCTCTCTTAGGATTAGGATTTAGGATTTCTCTTAGTTTTAGGAGCGTCTCATTACAATTGATAAGGATAACTAGGATAGGACTTCCTGTTTTCATACCTTGCCAAGAGTTTATTTTATAGTTATTTATTTATTTTATTCTTCTTATGCAACATACTGCTCCCTAATTTCTAAAACCCCTAATTTACAAACTCATAACCAATAATAAGAACATACCTCCCTGCAATTCCTTGAGAAGACGACCCGAGGTTTAAATACTCGGTTATCAATTTTAAAAAAGGGTTTGTTACTTGTGACAACCAAAACATTTGTATGAAAGGACTTTTGAAGGTTTAGAAACTATACTTGCAATGAGGATTTATCCGCAAATTTCTAGACCACACAAAAGTTCCTCTCATTAAAATGGCGCCGTTGCCGGGGAGTTGCAATAGAGTGCTAAAGTTATTAATTAGAATTTATTTATTTGCATTTTATTTTATTTTGCTACTATGAGCTGCATGTTTCTTTCGTTAGATGACGCGTTCACTTCCTGATCCACGCTTGCCCCTATTCGATCCTGAGATTGAAAGAACCATCTCACGAATAAGGCGATCTCGGCGTCGGTTAGTCCTCTCTAAGGGCGGATTTGAAACGCCATCTGAGGAAGAAACCAGCCCCCGTTCTACTGATTCGGTTGATTTACGTACAGGTAACATGGCGGTAGCCAGAAGAGTTACCATCCAGGAGGAAGGAGCCCCTGATTTTATAATGCAACCGTTTCAAGCGCATCACCCAATGGTGGCTACAGATTTCGAAATAAAGACCGCACTGCTCAATTTGATGCCCAAGTTTCATGGCTTACCTACTCAAGAGCCTATCAAGCACCTGAGATATTTCCAGGCAGCCTGTTCTACTATAAGGCGAGATGGTACAGATGAAACTTCAATTCTACTGAAAGCTTTCCCATTTTCTCTTAAGGAAAAAGCAAGAGAGTGGTACTACACTCAACCCCTAGCAAATGTATCCAACTGGGATACGCTCAGAAAAGAGTTTTTGGAGAAGTTCTTTCCATCTGAAGTTACTGATAAACTGAGGAAAGACATTTTCATGATTGTTCAAGATGACAACGAGACTCTCTTTGAATACTGGGAGCGCTTCAATAGTCTTCTGGAAGCATGCCCCCACCACATGATCGACAAGATAGTGTTACTCAGCTACATCACACAGGGTATGAGGCCCCAAGATAAGACCATATTGGAAAGTGCTAGCAATGGGTCTATGAAAAAGTACAAGACCACTAATGAGGCATGGCAATTAATCAGCGACCTAGCTGAATCTACTAGGAACCACAGACAAAAGCAAGGCCGTTCAAAAGCTGTTACAAAAGTATCCTCTAGCAGAGAGACTGCTGCTCTGACTCAGAGTATCTGTGAAATGACCAACTTGCTGAAGCAAATACAATTGAATCAACAACAAGTTCAGCAAGCTCAACCTCCTTCACCACAGCAAAACCAACAGTTAGTCCCACAAAGAGTTTGCGGAATTTGTGCTGATTATGGCCATTATACTTATGAATGCCCGCAGCTCCAACAGGAAGGCAACATGGTGGCATCCACTCATAATTTCTATGACCGCCCCAACCAAGGGTACAATCAAGGTGGAAATCATAACCATGGATAGCAGGACAATTCTAACCAGAATTGGAGGGACAACAATAACAGAGGAGGCAAAGATAATCAGGAAAATCAGAGGTGGAATAATAACAACAACAGGCAGCAAAACTAACCTTACAGAGCACCTCACCTGAGGCAATCCCAAGGACCACAGAATACCCAACAGCAGACCTCTCAATTCACTCATCCTTCTTCATCTTCTAATGAAGAGTTACTAAAATTTTTTGAGCGAAGTCAACAGACCATGGAAAATAACATTAATGCCAGTCTGAATGGTCTGACCGCTACTTTGCAAGCTCTTGTCTCACAGATTGGATCAATGCAAAATTCCAGTAACCAACCTTCGAGCTCCACTGGAATCCCCTCTCAACCATTACCAAATCCAAAGGGAGGCATTAATGCCATCACCCTGAGGTCCGGAACCACACTGCAGGAGAGGAATCAGGAGGAGCCAAGCCCACCAGAACACGCCTCAGCTGAAGAGGTCGTAGAAATAGAAGATGTTGAAGAGGAAGAGGACATACAGAACATAACTGAAAAAGAAGAAGCCCAACCACAGGAGGAAGCACCAAGAGGCACAGACACTACAGAAAACACCACTCCCATTCCATTTCCACAACTTGCAAGGAAGCCCAGGAAGCAGCTGGATCCCGATCCCAAAATGGTAGGAATATTCAAAAAGGTTGAGGTAACCGTTCCTTTTTTTTATGTTATTCAACAAGTACCTAAATATGCAAAGTTTCTAAAAGATTTATGTATACATAAGGACAAAATTAATGAATTAGAAACTATTCCTTTAGGTAGTTCCATATCTGCTTTAATGGGAGGATTACCTGAGAAGTGTAGTGACCCAGGTCCTTGTATAGTTAGTTGTACTATTAGTGCTATAGTAATTTATGATTGCATGTGTGATTTAGGAGCCTGTGTTAGTATAATGTCTTTGTCTATATATGATATTTTGAGGCTCCCTCCCTTAAAAAGGTCGGCAACTCGTTTTGTGTTAGCAGATAAAAGCATTATTATAGTGGCTGGAGTTGCTGAAGATGTTTTAGTGAACATTAAAGGGCTTACATTTCCCACTGATTTTTATATCTTGGAGATGCCCCATAATGACTCAGATAAGCCATCATCAATCCTACTTGGAAGACCATTTCTGAAGACATCAAAATTCAAATTGGATGTTTTTTCAAGAACATACTCTTTTGAAATAGATGGCCGGATAGTAATCTTCAATCTGAATGGAGTCATAAACAACCCTCCAAAAGATTATTCTATCTTCCAGTGTGATGTCATAGATGAAACTGTAGCTGCAGTTCACAAGGAAGAATTAGAAGAGAGGCACACTGGACAAGGTCCAAGTGTGGGGATCCTCTTGATTGACAATGAGGGCACTTCGACATTTTCACAAGTTCCAGACAATCCAGAGCCTGCCCATGATCAGAAGTTGGAATTAAAACCTCTTCCTCCACACCTCAAATATGCTTATCTTGAAGATGAGCAAAAGTTTCCAGTTATCATTGCAAGGGAACTCACTTCTCAACAGGAAGAGCAGTTACTTGATGTACTGAGGAGGCACAAGAAGGCAATTGGGTGGAGTTTGGCAGACATAGTAGGTATCAACCCTCAAGTATGTGAATACAGAATATTTTTAGAAGAGGGCACAAAACCTGTCCGTCAACCCCAAAGAATATTGAATCCCACTATCTTAGAAGTTGTCAAAAAGGAAGTGACCAAACTATTGGAAGCAGGTATCATCTATCCCATTTCAGACAGTGAATGGGTTAGCCCAGTACAAGTGGTGCCCAAGAAGTCTGGAGTCACTACAGTGAAGAATGAGCATGGAGAGCTCATAGCAACTAGAGTTCAGAATGCTTGGAGAGTCTGCATTCATTACAGGCATCTCAACCAAGCCACCCGTAAGGATCACTACCCACTTCCATTTATTGATCAAATGCTGGATCACCTGTCAGGTAAATCACATTATTGCTTTTTAGATGGTTACACAGGTTATTTCCAGATTCATATAGCTCCTGAGGATCAGGAAAAGACCACTTTTACATGTCCTTTTGGGACTTATGCTTACAAGAGAATGCCCTTTGGCTTGTGCAATGCACCAGCTACTTTGATAAGGATAACTAAGTCTGGACTTCTAATTTCTTATACCTTGCCAAGAGATTTTATTATTATTACTTTATTTTACTTGTCATTTAAATATACCTGTGCCCATTTCCCAAACTCAACATTCCCCAGAAAACTCATAACCAATAATAAGAACATACCTCCCTGCAATTCCTTGAGAAGACGACCCGAGGTTTGAATACTTGGTTATCAATTTCAAAGGGGTTTGTTACTTGTGACAACCAAAACATTTGTACGAAGGGATTTTTGTTGGTTTAGAGACTATATCTACAACGCAACTGTTTTTATGAAATTCTTTACTGGCAAAAATCCTAACGTCAACCAGCCGTTTGAAATCATGTGTGATGCTTCCAACCATGCAGTAGGAGCAGCGCTGGCTCAGCGCGAAGGTAAGGATCCTTTTGTTATTGCTTGTGCGTCTAAGACTTTAGACGCTGCCCAGTCCAATTATACTACTACTGAGAAAGAGCTTCTTGCTATTGTTTTTGCTCTGGATAAATTCTGAGCTTATTTACTTGGTACTAGAGTAGTAGTGTATTCGGACCATGCAGCTTTAAAATATCTATTATCTAAAAAGGAGTCCAAACCGAGGCTTATACGTTGGATACTGTTATTACAAGAATTTGATTTAGAAATAAAGGATAGGAGTGGTAACCAGAATTTAGTGGCAGACCACTTGAGTCGCCTTGAGCACATTAAGGATGATTCTACTCATATAGATGATAATTTTTCATTTGATAACCTGCAAGCAGTATCTGAAGTATCCCCTTGGTATGCACCTGTAGCTAATTATCTAGTTAGCCACACATTTCCTCCAAACTTTTCTAAGCATCAAAGAGACAAGCTGAAAAGCGAGTCTAAATATTATATATGGGATGACCCATATTTATGGAGATGTGGCGCTGATCAGGTAATTAGACGGTGTGTTCCTCAATCAGAATTCCAGTCCATCTTAGAGGCCTGTCACTCATCTAAGAGTGGAGGACATTTTGGCCCTCAAAGAACTGCTAGAAAAATCTTGGACTGTGGATTCTGGTGGCTGATGAGCGGATAATTTATACGCTTTTTGACATTGTTTTTAGGATGTTTTTAGTAGAATCTAGTTACTTTTAGGGATGTTTTCATTAGTTTTTATGTTAAATTCACATTTCTGAACTTTACTATGAGTTTGTGTGTTTTTCTATGATTTCAGGTATTTTCTGGATGAAATTGAGGGACTTGAGCAGAAATCAGATTCAGAGGTTGAAGAAGGACTGCTGATACTGTTGGATTCTGACCTCCCTGCACTCAAAATGGATTTTCTGGAGCTACAAAACTCGAAATGGCACGCTTCCAATTGCGTTGGAAAGTAGACATCCAAGGCTTTCCAGAAATATATAATAGTCCATACTTTGGCCAAGAATAGATGACGTAAACTGGCGTTCAACGCCAGCTCTCTACCCAAATCTGGCGTCTAGCGCCAGAAAATGAGCCAAAACCAGAGTTGAACGCCCAAACTGGCACAAAAACTGGCGTTCAACTCCAAGAAGGACCTCTACACGTGCAACACTCAAGCCCAGCCCAAAGCTAGAATGATGGTGGCATTCAAGAGAATCCGGAAGGTCTAAACCTTGTCTGTGGTATTCTGCGTAGGATTCAATGATTGAATGACTGTGACGAGCTCCAAACTCACGATTGCAGGGCGTTAGTGACAGACGCAAAAGGATAGTAAATCCTATTCTAGCATGATCGAGAACTGACAGATGAATAGCCGTGCCATGACAGGGCGCGTGAGCATATTATTCACTGAGAGGATAAGATGAAGCCATTGACAAGGGTGATGCCTCCAGACGATTAGCCGTGCCGTGACAGGGCATTGGATCATTTTCTCGAGAGATGACCGAAAATAGCCATTGACAGTGGTGATGTATCACATAAAGCCAGCCATGGAAAGGAGTAAGACTGATTGGATGAAGACAGCAGGAAAGCAGTGGTTCAGAGGAACAAAAAGCATCTCCATTAGCTTATCTGAAATTCCTAGAGCCTGGACATCACAATTTCGTGCACCAAGTTTTTGGCGCCGTTGCCGGGGACTTAATTGTTCCTGTTTGGCGCCAAGAATCGTCTGAGATCCCAATCCTGGCAACAACACCAAGTTTTTGGCGCCGTTGCCGGGGATTGTTCGAGTTTGGACAACTGACGGTTCATCTTGTTGCTCAGATTAGGTGATTTTCTTTTTATTTTATTTTCAAAAATATTTCAAAAAATTTTCTCATCTGTTTTCGGAAAAAAAAATATTTTCAAAAAGTTTATTCAAAATTTTTAAGAATGAATTCTAGTGTTTCATGAAGCATGTGAAGCCTGGCTGGCTGTAAAGCCATGTCTAAATTTATTTGGACTGAGGCTTGCAATTTGTTATCAAGAGCAATATACTCTGGTGTTAAATGCTGAAGCTTGGCTGGCCATTGGCCATGTCTAGTGTTTTGGACCGGAGCTTTCATTGAAAGCTTGGCTGGCTAGTGAGCCATGTCTGATTCCTGGACTGAAGCTTTAGACTAAGAATGCAAGATTCCTGGAATTCATATTAAAAATTTTGGAATCCTTATTTTTTCTTTTTCATATAATTTTCGAAAAAAAAATCCAAAAAAAATTAGAAAATTCATAAAAATCAAAAAAATATTTTTCTGTTTCTTGTTTGAGTCTTGAGTCATGCTATAAGTTTGGTGTCAATTGCATGTGCATCTTGCATTTTTCAAAAATTTTCATGCATTCATAGTGTTCTTCATGATCTTCAAGTTGTTCTTGGTTATCCTTTCAAAATTTGTTTCAACTAACTAACTAACTTTTTGTTTGTCTCTTATCTTTTTCAAAACCACCTAACTAACTCTCTCTCTCTCATTTTCGAAAATATCTCCCTCTTTTTCTAAATTTCTTTTTAATTAAACTAATTACTTTATTTTTTATTTGAATTTTCGAAAAAAATTACTAACCCTTTTCAAAAAAAAAATTCGAAAATTACTAACATTTTTCAAAAACCATTTTCGAAAATTACTAACTCTTTTTCAAAAATATTTTTCGAAAATTATCCCTCCCCCATCTTATTCTATTTATTCATTCATATCCTAACATCTCATCTCACATCTCTGCCATCCTCACAGTTGTGTTTCTTCCATTATATTACATTCTTTGTCTCCCCCTCTTCTTCTACTCACACAGGGATCCCTATTCTGTGGTATAAAGGATCTCTATTATTATTATTATTTTTCTGTGCCTTCTTCTTTGTCATATGAGCAGGAGAAAGGATAAGAACATTCTTGTGGAAGCAGATCCAGAACCTGAAAGGACTCTGAAGAAAAAATTAAGAGAAGCTAAAATACAACAATCCAGAGATAACATTTCAGAAATTTTCGAACAGGAAGAGGAGATGGCAGCCGAAAATAATAATAATGTAAGGAAGATGCTTTGTGACTTTACTGCACCTAATTCCAATTTACATGGAAGAAGCATCTCCATTCCTGCCATTGGAGCAAACAACTTTGAGCTGAAACCTCAGTTAGTTTCTCTGATGCAGCAGAACTGCAAGTTTCATGGACTTCCATCTGAAGATCCTTTTCAGTTCTTAACTGAATTCTTGCAGATATGTGATACTGTTAAGACTAATGGAGTAGATTCTGAAGTCTACAGGCTCATGCTTTTCCCTTTTGCTGTAAGAGACAGAGCTAGATTATGGTTGGATTCTCAACCCAAAGACAGCCTGAACTCTTGGGATAAGCTGGTCACGGCTTTCTTAGCCAAGTACTTTCCTCCTCAAAAGATGAGCAAGCTTAGAGCTGATGTTCAAACCTTCAGACAGAAAGAAGGTGAATCCCTCTATGAAGCTTGGGAAAGATACAAACAGTTGACCAAAAAGTGTCCTTCTGACATGCTTTCAGAATGGACCATCCTGGATATATTCTATGATGGTTTATCTGAGCTATCAAAAATTTCACTGGACACTTCTGCAGGTGGATCCATTCACCTAAAGAAAACGCCTGCAGAAGCTCAAGAACTCATTGACATGGTTGCTAATAACCAGTTCATGTACACTTCTGAAAGGAATCCTGTGAGTAATGGGACGCCTATGAAGAAGGGGGTTCTTGAAGTTGATACTCTGAATGCCATATTGGCTCAGAATAAAATATTGACTCAGCAAGTCAATATGATCTCTCAGAGTTTGCATGGAATGCAAGCTGCATCCAACAGTACTCAAGAGGCTTCTCATGAAGAAGAAGCATATGATCCTGAGAACCCTGCAATAGCAGAGGTGAATTACTTAGGTGAACCTTACGGAAACACCTATAACTCATCATGGAGAAATCACCCCAATTTCTCATGGAAGGATCAAACCTGTGAGGCTCCATGAGAGCCCACTGTCAAGCTATTGACATTAAAGAAGTGCTTGTTGGGAGGCAACCCAATTTTTATTTATCTAACTATATTTTTCTTAGTTATATGTCTTTATAGGTTCAGGATCATGTGGAGTCACAAAACAAACAAAAAAATCAAAAACGGAATCAAAAACAGCAGAAGAAAAATCACACCCTGGAGGAGCACCTGTCTGGCGTTCAAACGCCAGAACAGAGCATGGTTCTGGCGCTGAACGCCCAGAATGGGTAGCATCCTGGCGCTGAACGCCCAGAACAAGCATGGTTCTGGCGTTCAACGCCAGAAATGGCAGCAAATGGGCGTTGAACGCCCAAAATGGGCACCAACCTGGCGCTGAACGCCCAGAGTTGTGTGCAAGGGCATTTTTACATGCCTAATGGGTGCAGGGATGTAAATCCTTGAACACCTCAGGATCTGTGGACCCCACAGGATCAACTCAAGATCTGTGGACCCCATAGGATCATCTCAAGATCTGTGAATCCCACAGGATCCCCACCTACCTCCACTCACTTCTTCTCACCCCTCCTTCACAAAACCCCATAAACACTCTTCCCCATCACCTCTTCACCACTCAAATCCATCCACTCTTCCCCATAAACCTACCTCATAACCTCCACCTACCTTCAAAATTCAAAACCAATTTCCTACCCAAACCCACCCTAAATGGCCAAACCTTAACCCCCTCCCTTCCCTATATAAAGCCCTCCATTCTTCTTCAAATTCACACAACACAACCCCTCTATACCCTTCTTGGCCGAAACACAACACCTTCCCCCTCTCCTCCATATCTTCTTCTTCTTCTTCTATTCTTCTTCTCTTGCTCGAGGACGAGCAATATTCTAAGTTTGGTGTGGTAAAAGCATAAGCTTTTTGTTTTTACATAACCATTAATGGCACCTAAGGCCAGAGAAACCTCAAAGACGAAAGGGAAGGCAAGTGCTTTCACCTCTGAGCCATGGGAGATGGAAAGATTCATCTCTAAAGCCCATCACTAAGAAAAAGATGGAGCAAGCAAGAGAGCCCATTCATGGAGCTCAAGAGGCGCAGGAAGCTCATCACCATGAGATCCCGGAGATGCCTCAAATGCAATTTCCTCCACAAAACTATTGGGAGCAAATCAACACCTCCCTAGAAGAATTACGTGCCAACATGGGACAATTAAGGGTGGAACATCAAGAGCACTCCATCATGCTTCATGAAATAAGAGAAGATCAAAAAGCAATGAGGGAGGAGCAACAAAGACAAGGAAGAGACATAGAAGAGCTCAAGGACATCATTGGTTCCTCAAGAAGGAAACGCCACAATCACTAATGTGGATTCATTCCTTGTTCTTATTTCTTCTGTTTTTCATTTTCTATGTTATGTGCTTATCTGTGTTTGTGTCTTCATTGCATGATCATTAGTAGTTAGTAAATTTGTCTTAAAGTTATGAATGTCCTATGAATCCATCACCTCTCTTAAAATAAAAACTGTTTTAATTCAAAAGAACAAGAAGTACATGAGTTTCGAAATGGCACGCTTCCAATTGCATTGGAAAGTAGACATCCAAGGCTTTCCAGAAATATATAATAGTCCATACTTTGGCCAAGAATAGATGACGTAAACTGGCGTTCAACGCCAGCTCTCTACCCAAATCTGGCGTCCAGCGCCAGAAAATGAGCCAAAACCAGAGTTGAACGCCCAAACTGGCACAAAAACTGGCGTTCAACGCCAGCTCTCTACCCAAATCTAGCGTCCAGCGCCAGAAAATGAGCCAAAACCAGAGTTGAACGCCCAAACTGGCACAAAAACTGGCGGTCAACTCCAAGAAGGACCTCTACACGTGCAACCCTCAAGCCCAGCCCAAGCACACACCAAGTGGGCCCCGGAAGTGCATTTATGCATCAATTACTTACTCATGTAAACCCTAGTAGCTAGTTTATTATAAATAGGACCTCTTACTATTGTATTAGGTATCTTTGGTCTCAGTTTTAATCCATTGTTCATCTTAGGAGACTATTGATCACGTTTTAGGGGGCTGGCCATCTCGGCCATGCCTGGACCTTCACTTATGTATTTTCATACGGTAGAGTTTCTACACTCCATAGATTAAGGAGTGGAGCTCTGCTGTTCCTCAAAGATTAATGCAAAGTACTTCTGTTTTCTATTCAATTCATCTTATTTCACTTCTAAGATATCCATTCGCACCCAAGAACGTGATGAAGGTGATGATTATGTGTGACGCTCATCATCCTTCTCCTTTATGAACGCGTGCCTGACAAACACTTCTGTTCTACATGAAATAAGCTAGAATGAATATCTCTTAGATCTCCTAACCAGAATCTTCGTGGCGTAAGCTAGAATGATGGCGGCATTCAAGAGAATCCGGAAGGTCTAAACCTTGTCTGTGGTATTCTGAGTAGGATTCAATGATTGAATGACTGTGACGAGCTCCAAACTCACGATTGCAGGGCGTTAGTGACAGACGCAAAAGGATAGTAAATCCTATTCTAGCATGATCGAAAACTAACAGATGAATAGCCGTGCCGTGACAGGGTGCGTGAGCATATTATTCACTGAGAGGATAAGATGAAGCCATTGACAAGTGTGATGCCTCCAGACGATTAGCCGTGCCGTGACAGGGCATTGGATCATTTTCCCGAGAGATGACCGAAAGTAGCCATTGACAGTGGTGATGTATCACATAAAGCCAGCCATGGAAAGGAGTAAGACTGATTGGATGAAGACAGCAGGAAAGCAGTGGTTCAGAGGAACAAAAAGCATCTCCATTAGCTTATCTGAAATTCCTACCCATGATTTACATAAGTACCTCTATCCCTATTCTATTATTTATTATTCGAAAACTCCATTATCACTTTATATCCGCCTGACTGAGATTTACAAGGTGACCATAGCTTGCTTCATACCAACAATCTCCGTGGGATTCGACCCTTACTCACGTAAGGTATTACTTGGACGACCCAGTGCACTTGCTGGTCAGTTGTATCGAAGTTGTGACAAATTATGAATGTGTAATCACGATTACGCGTACCAAGTTGCTCACGTGCCAGGAATAGTCTGAGCCTGGACATCACAATTTCGTGCACCAGTGGCCTACCCTTTTTAGAGATGCTGCTGAGTATTGTAAATCTTGTCTCCCATGCTAAAAATTTGGTAATATATCCAGGAGGGATGAGATGCCTCAACAATATATGCTTTTTTGTGAAATTTTTGATGTTTGGGGCATTGACTTCATGGGTCCATTTCCGAATTCTAATGGTTATTTTTATATATTGTTAGCTGTGGATTACGTTTCCAAATGGGTGAAAGCAATTCCTACCCGCACTGATGATGCTAACACTGTTGTTTCCTTTGTGAGAAACCATATTATCTGTCGCTTTGGATCCCCACGAGCAATCGTGAGCGATCAAGGCACCCATTTTTGTAACAGGAGACTAACAAGACTAATGAAGAAGCATGGGATAATTCATAAAGTTGCGACAGCATACCATCCTCAGACCAATGGGCAAGCCGAGGTATCAAATAGAGAGATAAAGCGTATCTTGCAGAAGATAGTAAAGCCTCATAGAAGAGACTGGAGCACCAGGCTACAAGATGCACTCTGGGCATACAGAACAGCATACAAAACACCCATTGGGATGAGTCCTTTTCGCTTAGTTTATGGAAAAGCTTGCCATCTCCCAGTTAAAATAGAGCACAAAGCCTTTTGGGCAGTCAAGGAGTGCAATATGGGAATTGAGAAAGCCGGAGCTGAAAGGAAGTTGCAACTGCAAGAACTGGAGAGCCTTCGCCTAGAAGCTTATAAGAACTCAAAACTACACAAGGAGAAGATGAAGGCTGTACATGACCAGAACATCAAGAGGAAAGAGTTCCAACCTGGGGACTCGGTCCTCCTTTACAAATCTCGACTGAGGCTCATGCCAGGCAAGTTGAGATCAAGATGGGAAGGTCCATACAGAGTAGAGAAGGCCGAACCGTACGGAGTTTATCACCTTAGCCATCCTTCGAGCTCGGAGCTTATCAAAGTTAATGGACATCGTTTAAAGCTGTACCATGGTGAAAAGTGGAAGAAAGACAAGGAACTCGAGATCTTCCTCTTGGAATATCCCCACATAGCCAAAGACTGAGCTAGTGGAGCATCCAACTTACGGATGTTAAAGCAAAGTGCTAGGTGGGAGACAACCCACCATGGTATGATCGTTCTTTTCTCTATTTTTAGTTTTCTTATCCAATAACTCTTCTCTTTATTAGTATATTTCGTGCATCTGCATTTACATATTTAAAAAAAATAAAAAAATAATGCCATGCGACGCGACTGCATCAGCGACGCGTCTGCGTCGCAAGGACAGGGGAGAAAAATAAAAACAAATAGAGAGATACGCAGGAGCAGGGCTGGAGGCGTGCCAATGGCCCAATTCACCCCACGCGACCACGTCGCTGACGCGACCGCGTCATATGGGAATAATGGCCTCCCACGCGACCGCGTGCCCCACGCGACCGCGTGCCCTGATTTTCGACGTAGAAAGGGTGCACAGCTGAAAGTTATGCTAGAGTGGTGCTGAACTGGCGCTGGATGCGCAGTCCCCCTCACGCGACTGCGTGCCCCATGCGGCCGCGTCGTACCCCATAAACTGCCCACTCACGCGATCGCATGCCCCATGCGATCGCGTCACCTAAAATTTGGCATTTAATGATTTTGAACAGAGAGTTGTGCGAGTGCGAGGCAACCCTCGTGCCACTGGCACAAAACTGGGTCACGCGACCGCGTGACCGACGCGACCGCGTCCCTCACCTTAAGCGCAAGTCGCGCGACCGCGTGCCACATGCGATCGCGTTGCTTGCGCCGCACAGCTCAACCTAATTTTGCCAATTATCATATCTTTTTCTTCTCCAAATCCTAATTTTTCTTTTCCCTCCTTATTTCTTCCTCCTCCCTTCTTCCTTCTATCTCACCTTTCACTCTCTCTCCCTCACTTCCATTAACAAGGTTTTATTTTCTTCTTCATCCTTTTCTTTTCTCTCATTCTTCTTATTTTATATGTTATTTTCTTTTCTTTTCTTTTTCTTTTCATTATTCATATTTTCTTTCTTCTTCTTTCCTTTTTACATGGTGTTAGAATTTTAATTGAGTCATTATTCTTCATTATATGCTTGTGAATTGTTGCAAATTGTTTGGCAATTATATATTATTTTCTTTAAAGGGTTGCTTGCATGTTCACTTTAATACTTTCTATACCTTATTTACCATGCATGCTATGTGTTTGTGAAAAAGCCCATATGGCATTATGCACTTCTCTATGTTATTCTAATATTCAATGCTTGCTTTTCACAAATTCTCTTTACTATTAAATTAATTGAATTTAATTGTCAATACAAATGTGATGGTTTGTTACAAAGTAATGCTTGGTCTATGCTACTCATGCCCTTTTTCGGCATGCCAATAAACACCTTGCATTCACTTGTCATTATATGCACTGGCTATTCTCCTTTGATGACTTTTCACATGTACTCATGAGCGTGTGTTAATGTCAGTTACCTCCTAATGTGCATCCATCACCACCTTTTCCGTTCTTTTCCTTGCTATATATCTCTTTGAATTTAATTTACTTTCTCTTCCCTTTTTCAGGATGGCCACCAAGAAAGGAAAAGAGAAAGCTACTCCCAAACCCCCAGCAAGAAGAGGAACTAAAAGAGCACTAGTGGCAGAGCCTTCTTCAACTGCAGTCAAGCCCTCAACAAAAAGAGTTAAGAGGATCATAAAGGTTGATGAAAAGGAGAAAGCCTTTCAAGCAAAGGACACTGCGTGATTTCCAAATCGCTACTGTGAGCAGATGTTCCCTATTCTAGCTGGAAGGAGTTACCACAACGAACACCTTCTTATCCTCCCGCCTAATATTGCTACTTTTGTTGAGCCGCAAATTGAACGAAGACAATGGGATTTCCTACAGAGACAACAGAAGCAGGTCAATCTTTCTTGGGTAGTCGAGTTCTACTCTAACTTCTACCTGCCCACCCTGCAGTCTGTCTTTGTCCGTCAAAAGCAAGTCCCCATTACAGAAGAGGCTATTCAACAAGCTTTGAGTCTTCCCCCTAGTCTAGAAGGATTGGACGCCTTTCAAGAAGCCGCACTCAAGCGCCAGATGTACCAATTTGACTGGGAATCTGTTCTCAGAGTTATCGCACTACCTGGCAGCCGTTGGTTCTACGAATACCATCGTACCCGCCCTAAGGGAATATCAGCTTCAGCACTTACCTTGGAGGCTCGCGTATGGGCACAGATCATGTCCCATTACGTCTTTCCGAGCACTTACGAGTCCTCCTTCACTGCAGACATGGCCGTTCTACTATGGTGCATCCTTACGGACCAGCCTCTGAATCTACCAAGACATATCCGGAATGCCATGGGACACATACAAATTGCGGGCAACTTACCTTTTCCCGCCTTGGTCTCAGATCTTGTCTTAGCAGCCGGAGTTTCCTACAGAGCTGGAGACACCAAAGCCATGCTTCCACGGGATGATTAGTATGTCCCCAATGGGAAGTACCTCAGACTTCCAGCAGCCACTACAAGCCTTCCCACTACTCCGGTTGAAGATATCCCTTCTTCAACACCACAAGCACCTACCACAGATGAACTGCTCCAGCAGATAATCAAAAGATTGGATCGGCAAGAACAGAAAGTGAAGTTAAGAGAGTGCCGTAACGAGCGCCGATTCAAACACCTCAAGGAGCTACTCAAGGGACACTTCAAGGACTCAGACACCCCGGACTCCACTTCTTTTACCAGCACAGGGAGCCATGATGGTCCCAACTGTGGAGATACTGCAACTAGCCCACCCCTGTTCCTGACAGATGGCACCGAGGACGGTGCAAAGCCTTAAGTGTGGGGAGGTCGGTCAGTACCTGACTTCCAGAGGTAATTTCTCTTCCCTAGCACCAATAAATTAGGATATTTTAGTTAGTTTTTCTTTCTTTTATAGAATAGGATAAATTGCATAGTAATAAGTTAGTTGCATGCATGCTCTACTTGATTGAAAAGACAATAAGTTTCTTCTAAGACTCTATCTTTGGAACAAAATTTCACTAATTTTTAAAAAAAAATTTATGATAAATTTTCTTGAAGTTGTATTTGGAACATGATGTTTGAGATAAAGAACACACAACCTGTGAAGATTTGAGCCTTTATGCATGGTTACATTATTTAACCATAATTATTTTATTCTTGTGTGTTTACTTCTCTATGATTGTAATCTATATTTTGTTTTATCTTATATGTCCAATATTTATTATATTTATATGCTTGCACATGATTGAGGCCATTATTTGTTTAAACTCACTCATCCAAATTAAGCCTACCCTTTTCAATTACCTTTGTTAACCACTTTGAGCCTTTAAATCCCATTTGTTCTATATTTCACCACATTACTAGCCTTAAGCGGAAAAACAATTGTATATCCCAAATTAAATCTTTGGTTAGCTTAAGATAGAATTGTGTGTGCTAGTTAAGTATGGGAAATTGTGGGAACAAAAGTTATTAAGGGAATGTGTCATGATAATTTAATGGGAATTTGGGTACCTACTCATGTGAAACTATAAGAATTAAAAATCTATGTGCATTGATAAGCTATGTTTATTTTTACTTCTATTTAAAAAAAATTAATAAATAAATGAATAAGGGGACAAAATTACCCCAATGCTGAATTGAGAATTCAAAGATCAATGCACATATGATAAAAATTAAAATAAAAAGTTGATACATGAGTATGGAATATAAAAGGGGAACTCTTGGTAGCTAGGTATGAATTCTAAGGTTATGCAAGTTATATAGGTTGGGTTGAAGCTTGGGTTAATTAAAGATTCAATTTATAGTGTGATTTCATCATGATCCTTACCCACTTATTCATTAATTTAGCATGCATTTATATTTCCTTCCTGAAATTATTACATGATTGAAAACTGCTTCCTAGAGACTCTTAATTATGCATTTTAATTCTCCTTTATTCCATTCGATGCCGTGATCTGTGCGTTAAGCGTTTCAGGCTTTATAGAGCATGAATGAGTTGGAGATTGGAAAGGAAGCTAGCAAAAATGGAAGGAACACAAGAAATTGAGGAGATAACCAGTGAGAAGTGACGCGGCTGCATGGCTCATGCGACCGCGCGAAAGAGGAGAAATCGCAGTGACGCGGCCGCATGGCTCACGCGACCGCACGGACTGGAAAAGCACGAGTGACGCGGAGGCGTGGACGACGCGAACGCGTGGCAAGGAAAAGCGCGAATGACGCGTCTGCATGGATGACGCGATCGCGTGACATGCGCGATCTGCATAATCTGCAGGATTCCCTGGGGGGCGATTTTGGACCCTATTTTGACCCAGTTCTCGGCCCAGAACAGCAGACTAGAGCTAGAGAACATGCAGAAACCAAAGACAACATTCATTCTACATAGTTTTTAGATTTTAGATCTAGTTTTACTCCTCCCCTAGGTTTTTTTTCTCTGGAGACATTGATAGTTCTTAGGATTTTAGTTTCTCTAGCTTTTTCCATTGGGTTATTGAGAAGAGTTATTACCTCATCAAGACTTCGTCATTCTAGTTCGTTTTCTTTACTTGGCTTACTCTTCCATGTTCTTTGCTTTGTTTAATTTTACCATCGGAATATTTTTAGGATTATTTAATACAAGGATCACTTTTATTTTTAATTAACTATTTTTTATTTTTATTTATAATGTCTTTCTTTAATTCTTTTTTATATGCTATAAATTTTACCTTTATAATGAGTGAGTAGTTCCCTAACTTGATGGGGAGTTGATTGAAAGGAACCCTTGAGTTGGAAGATTCAAGAGAAAGATTGTAATTGGGTTATTGTTGGTTTGCTTTCTAATTCCTGACACCAATCCTCCCAAGAGTGGATTGGGACTTGTGGATAGAACAGTATTCCAACTTGTTTTACCTTCCCTTACTTAGTAAAGGATAACTAAACGAAATAACTCTCAATTGTCAATTAATCTTAAGAGTGTTCCATCAAGAATAGGGCTTCCATGTAATCAACTCCCAGTCAAGGCTTTTATTTACATTATTCAATTTCATCAATTTAATTTCCTGTTTACTCAACTCAAACCTTTTCGAAAATATCTGATTAATAAAATAGCACCTTTTTCTGCAACTCGTTGGGAGACGACCTGAGATTCATACTCCCAGTATTTTAAATTTCAATTTTCTGTGACACCTTTCTAAATTGAGCGGTGGATTTCTGGCGAGTTAAGAACTATACTTGCAACGCATATATTCTAATAATTTTTAATTCACCAATTTCTGCCCGCATCACAAACTAATTGACTAAACCCTAATGTCTTAGTGATTTAGTCTCCTCTAACCTTCATCAACTGTCACCTTTTTTGTCACTTAATTCTGATTAGAGGGTTAAGTTTAAAACTAGTTTATGGCCACAAAAACCCTAATTACCCAAAGCTAATAGGATTATATGTCACATATCCTAATTAGTTCATGTAATTAGCAATTTAGGAGGAATTTACTTTCAAGCTGTTGTTCAAGTGAGATAACTCTTTCAAGAATCACAAGAACACATATAGAAAAAGGGTCATAGTTTCGTTCCACCCAAATTCATAGAATAAAGTACGAAAGTAATCCTTGAAAATGAATCAATATATTAATTATAATAGAAAAGCAATAATGTTAATCCATAGAAGATAAACAGAGCTCCTAACCTTAACCAAGGAGGTCTAGTGGCTCATGACTTATAGAGAAAAACTAAGATTCTGAAAAGTGCGGAAGTCCCCCTTTTCCAAAGGGTGAATCTTTTCCCATTTATACTAACCTAATTTGATTTGAAACTAAAATAAAATATTGAATTCTAAATCTAAAAGATTTTGTTTGTAATTAAAAAAATAAAAAAATAAAATATAGCAATTAGAAGCCAAATCCAACTAAAGATGCTCCTTTGGTGAAAGTGGATCCATATTCTGGCATTTAGTGGGCGTTTAGCTGGCGTCCAACGCCGAAAATGGGTAGTGAGTTTTGTCTTCCTGGGCGCTAAACACCAGGCTCGATGTTTAACGCCAAAATTGGCATTGATTCCTAATAAAAAGTATAGACTATTATCTATCATTGGAAAGCCCTGAAAGTTGACTTTCCAACGCCGTTGGAGCCGCATCGATTGGATCTCTGTAGCTCAAGTTATGCTCATTAGAAGGCAGGGAGATCAGGATTGACAACATCTACTTTTTTTCCTTTGTTTTTGTATAAAACTATGCCAAATTCGCTCGAATTTTACCTGAAATAATTAAAATACCAAAATAACTCAAAGTAGCATCCAAGGAGGATTTTAACATTTAAATATAATAAAACTTATTAAATTCTAACTAAAAATTACTAGAAAATAGGGGAAATAGGGTAAAGATGCTCATGCATCAGATCCTGGTTAAGAAATTCCTAATGAAAGGAGGCAATTCGGTCATGGATAGCAGCTGCATAGTTTTCCAGTACATTGAGCTTTCACTCCCAATGTATGGCTCTTTGCTCGAGCTTTCCATATTGGATGTCGGCCTTTTCATCTATGAAAGTATCCGGCTTATCGCTCCGACTATCAGAAAGACAAGGAAGAATGTCTCGAGGGGTCGAGGATGATGTAGCCGGCCCTTTGCCTTTGTAGCGCATCCTAAAAAGGAACAAAAGAATAGAATTCAAGATCACAAGATAAGTGGCATAAGAAAACAAATGAGGAAGTAAACACAATGGAATCAAGTAACAAACACTTAATTGAGGAAAATTGTATAAGGGCATGATTCAAGAAAAGACAATGTGTGTATTCTAAATGTGCACGTGCTTAGAACACATACATTGGCTAGTTAAAACTTCAACTGCACAATCAGAAATTAAAGCCCAAGTTTCTCAATTAAGTGGCTTAATTTGCAAGTCACATGATAAGTAAAGAGTGAAGCATAAGCAAGCTTAAGCAAATCCAAGAAAAAGGGAATTGAATTCGTTGAGAAAAATGGATATTAAAGTTGTGCAATTAAATGCGCAAGATTATATAAGATAGCACAACAAACAATAACCAATTTAACCAAGGAAGAGACCATTTATTCATCCCAAACAATGACATAATCACATGAGCAAAGCACTTGACATAATCAACTTGGCTAAGACCATGTCAAGTTGATTCAACAACTTTAAAACATCAAGCACAAGCAATTTGTTATGTGATTGAAAAGATTTGAAAATCATGATGAACAAATAAGTCAATTCAATTCATTAAGTTCAATGCACTTATTAAAAATTTACCCATTATGCAACAAAGTATGAATGTTCAACGATTTGGGTGTTTGCAAGTCAAACCAATGAATAAATGCATTGCCAAACTCACTTTCAAACATTATTACTATCACTTCAAAATTGCAAAATTCACAAAAAAAAATTTCCAAATAGGAATAAACTTCAAGACATATGGTGACCACAACATATGAATCAAACATAAGTTTCACTCAGACAATATAACAAACACTTGGCATGCAATGTGGAAATTCAACAAAATTTGAGCCAAATTCAAGCACCACTCAACCCAAAAATCAACAAACAAACACTTGCAACTCATATAACAAACAATCAATCTATCTACCTATATACTTACTAAAATCAGCACTAAAATACAACATAAAATAAACAGAAGAAACAAAAAAAAAAAGAAAAAGAACCTGAGTAAATGAGAGAAAACGAAGGGGAAAGATGTTACAGTGGCACTAGGAGGTTGCCACTGCCAGAGTCATGGCGGAGTCGGCATTGGAAAGGAGCCACGCAACTTCGGTTGCTAAGGCAGGGAACAGAGCTCGTAGGAGAGCAGAAATGGAGGAAGAGAGAGAAGAAGAAGAAAGGAAAGGAGAGAGAGAGAGAGAGAGAGAGAGAGAGAAAGAGAGAGAGAGAGTGCAATGGTGGTTGTCGGCGGCAGTGGGGTCATCGGACAGAGATGGCGGAAGGGGGATGGTGAATGGTGGTGCTGGGTGAGTAGGGGTTAAGAAGAAAGAAGAAAGGTAATGAGGGAATATAGTGCGGTAGGGTTTTCTTTTCGAATTAACACATAATTTGATGCCTGTGCGTACGCACACAGGTCCGTGCGTACGCACGCTAGGGAAAAATGCAGGGTGTGCACATGCACAAGCGTGTGCCCACGCACCCGGCAGGGAGGCTTAAAACGGTGTTGCGTACGCACAGTTGGGTGCGTACGCACACTGAGGTATTTTTTTTAATGGGAAAAGGGTCATGTGTGTGTACACATAGACGTGTACGTGCACACGTGGCAGGAAGGCTGAAAACAAGATCGCGTACACAACCATGTGCGCGTACGCAAAGATCACAGGAATTGGGGTATTGTGCGCACAAAACTCTGTTTTCACAAAATTTTAAAGGCTCTGAGGCACCAAACATGATATCCAATAAAGGTTTTCAACCCCAAAACATGTAGTATACCTTAAAAACACATGATCAAAACTAGAATTTAATCAAACTAAGCTTAAAATCAAACTAAACCTAAGCTTGCTAAGAAAAGTAAAATTTAATGAACCAAAACTATAAACAAAGTGAAGTTAGAAAGATGTTACCATGGTGGGGTGTCTCCCACCTAACACTTTGGTTTAACGTTCTTAAGTTGGACAGGCATGATTTCAATTATCCACTCTTGGGGCATCCCCAAGGAGGAATCTCTAACTCCTTGGTATGCTTAGCTTGTTCATCCTTTAATAGGGAGATAGGCTCCTTGTCTTCTTGATTGGTAGGCAATGGTTGAGCTTCTCCATCTTCTTTGCTCAATCCTTCCATGTTCAAACTCTTGTTGACAATCACTTCCTCATCTTTTCCAGAATGAGACTCAATCACCTCTTCTTCAATAAGATGACAACCAAAGATAGAATACACCTCACGTAGTTATTTCATGGTTCCATCCAACATGAACTTTACCGCTTTTCCTTCGGCTTCAAACGCATAAGCTCCCGAAAATGCATGTAACTTAAACCAGGATGTCTTCAAGAATAGTCTTCCAAGTAGGATGGAAGATGGCTTATCCGAGTCAATTGGAGGTGTTTCCAAGATATGGAAGTCCATCGGAAATAACAATTCTTGAATGTTCACCAACACATTTTCTGCAATACCCACAACCGATACTTTGCTCTTATCCGCCAACACAAATCTAGCTCCGGACCGCTTTAATGGTACCAAGTTCAACTTCTTATAGATGGAAAGCGGCATGATACTCACACACGCTCCCAAGTCACACATACAATCCATGAATTTCATTCCACCAATCACACAAGTTACCAAACAAGGACCAGGATTACTATACTTTTCCTGAATGAGAGAAGAGATAGAATTGCTCACCGGACTCTTCCCTAACTCACCAATTTTCTCCTTGTGAGTACAAACATCCTTTAAGAATTTGGCGTATTTCGGAACTTGTTGGATGGCTTGAAAAAGGGGAACAATGACCTCCACATTCTTGAAAATTTGCACCACATTAGGATCAAGTTCCTCATGCTTCTTAGCTTTCTTGGCCACCGATGGAAAAGGTATTGGTGTGGGCTCCTCAAGGGGATTTTTCCTCTTTGGTTCTTTGGACTTCAATAAATCCTCATCTTCTCTTACAATATCTTCCTTCTCATTTTCACCCAACTCCATCTCCTCCTCAACTTCTTCATTTTGTACCTCCTCCCTCACAAGTATAAGCTTAGGACCAACCTCCTCCATCCTTGTACCACTTCTTAAGGTGATTGTATTAATTCTTTCTTGGGGTTTGGTTGAGGTGGAGAGGTTAGGCCACTAAAGGTATATGATTGGAAGGTGTTGTGATTGTTGGAATGAGGTAGAGTCAAACGGGACAAGGCTTTGGTTTCCACGTAGGTTTCTTATTTCTTTTGGAACTCCTATTGCTCTTGGATGAAGGTTTGAATTTCATCATTCATATGGGGTTAGTTTGAAGAAAAGGGTTAGCTATTTTGGTGGAAAAGGGTCTAGTGTGTGGTGGTTGATATCTTGATTGAGGTGGGGATTGATATGTTGGTTGGGGGTGTGATTGTTGATTGGATTGTGAGTAGGTGGGCTTTGTGGTTGGTATGATTGATGGTGGGGTTGAGTTGGTTGATGGAAGGCTTGTTGGCTTTGGGATGATTGGTAGATAAGCTTGTTGAGGTTGGAAAGGGTGATTTTGAGAAGGTTGTTGCCATCTTTGATTGGAGTTGTTGATGAGCGAATAATTTATACGCTTTTGGCATTGTTTTTAGTATGTTTTTAGTAGGATCTAGTTACTTTTAGGGATGTTTTTATTAGTTTTATGTTAAATTCACATTTCTGGAATTTACTATGAGTTTGTGTGTTTTTCTGTGATTTCAGGTATTTTCTGGCTGAACTTGAGGGACTTGAGCAAAAATCAGATTCAGAGGTTAAAGAAAGACTGCTGATGCTGTTGGATTCTGACCTCCCTGCACTCAAAGTAGATTTTCTGGAGCTAAAGAACTCAAAATGGCGCGCTTCTAATTACGTTGGAAAGTAGACATCCAGGGCTTTCTAGAAATATATAATAGTCCATACTTTGGCCGAGTTTAGACGATGCAAAAGGGCATTGAACGCCAGTTTTACACTGCAGTCTAGAGTTAAACGCCAGAAACACGTCACGAACTAGAGTTGAACGCCAGAAACACGTTACAAACTGGTGTTCAACTCCAAGAATGACCTCTCCATATGTAAACTTCAAGCTCAGCCCAAGCACACACCAAGTGGGCCCCGGAAGTAGATTTCTGCATCAATTACTTACTTCTGTAAACCCTAGTAGCTAGTTTAATATAAATAGGACTTTTTACTATTGTATTAGACATCTTGGGATGTTTTGTTCTTAGATCATGGGGGCTGGCCATTCCGCCATGCCTGAACCTTTCACTTATGTATTTTTCAATGGTAGAGTTTCTGCACTCCATAGATTAAGGTGTGGAGCTCTGCTGTTCCTCAAAGATTAATGCATAGTACTACTGTTTTTCTATTCAATTCAACTTATTCCACTTCTAAGATATTCATTCGCACTTCACTGTGAATGTAATGATCGTGACAGTCATCATCATTCCCCCATGAACGCGTTCCTGACAACCACTTCCGTTCTACCTTAGATTGAATGGATATCTCTTGGATATCTAATACAGGAGACCGAGTCCGAGTTATTAGTGTCTTCGTGGTATAAGTTAGAACCCATGGATGGCCATTCCTGAGATACGGAAAGTCTAAACCTTGTCTGTGGTATTCCGAGTAGGATCTGGGAAGGGATGGCTGTGACGAACTTCAAAATCGCGAGTGCTGGGCGTAGTGACAGACGCAAAAGGAGGGTGAATCCTATTCCAGTATGATCGAGAACCTCCAGATGATTAGCTGTGCCGTGACAGAGCATTTGGACCTTTTTCACAGAGAGGATGGGATGTAGCCATTGACAACGGTGATGCCCTTACAGAAAGCTTGCCACGGAAAGGAGTAGGAAGGATTGGAAGAAGACAGCAGGAAAGCAGATGTTCAGAGGAACGAAAGCATCTCTATACGCTTATCTGAAATTCTCACCAATGAAATACATAAGTATCTTTATTTTCTGTTTATTGATTATTATTATTCGAAAACTCCATAACCATTTGATATCCGACTGACTGAGATTTACAAGGTTACATAGCTTGCTTCAAGCCGACAATTTTCGTGGGATCGACCCTTACTCACGTAAGGTTTTATTACTTGGACGACCCAGTGCACTTGCTGGTTAGTTGTACGAAGTTGTGAAGTTATATTTGGACCATGGCATTGTGCACCAGTTATTGGCGCCATTGCCAGGGAGAGAATGAACAACAAATTTTACAACCTCGGAGTAACAATTTCGCATACTAGTTGTCTCTTTACCCTTGACCTTGGTTGCCTCCATATTGGTATGACCTTTGATTGCTTTGATTAAAATTGGACCTTTATGGATAAGGATTTGCCACCACCAATGTGTTGTCCTCTTGAATTTGGGGACACTCATCGGTGTAATGGCTATTGCAAGCACAAATACCACAAGGTCTAGGAGGTCCTTCAATCCTAGTAGGTTGAAGTTGAGCAAGTAGCATTGGTGGAATTGTTGACTTTGGGAGATTTGTCTCAATAAAACGGTCATCTCACCGAGTGTCTTAGTCAAAATAGCATCACTGGCGGGGGAAACTTCACTCAAATACTTTGGTTCGGTATTTTTTGCCCTCAAATGTTGTGTTGAATCCACCAAATTCGTAATGACTTCCCATGCTTCTTTCACGGTCTTGTGCTTTATGAGAGATTCTCCACTTGAGGCATCAATAAGAAGCTCATCTTGAGGGACTAAACCTTGACAAAAGTAGCTAATGAGCAGCAAATCGTCTATGCGGCAGTGAGATCAAGATTCCAACAACTTCTTAAATCTTTCCTAATACTCATGAAGTGTCTCTCCATCTCTTTGCATAATGCATGAAATTTCTTTCCTCAAACGATCCGTCTTTTGAGGTGAAAAGAAATTTTTAAGGAACTCTTTTCTCAATAATTCCTAATTAGTTATTACCTCATTTGGTTGGATGTAGAACCACTCATTTGCTTTTCTCTCTAGAGAGAAAGGGAAAGCAAGACCATCATAGCTACCTCATCCAAGCCATGTCTCCTTGCAGTTGAGCACACAACATGAAAGTTCTTCAAGTGCTTGAGAGGATCTTCACCCCGTAACCCATGATATTTTGGAAGCAAGTTGATCAACCCACTCTTAAGTTCAAAGTTTGCATCTAGATCCGGGTAACGAACTTGTAATGGTTGCAAGGTGATGTCTGGAGCTTCCACTTCCTTAAGAGTAACTCTCCGAGGTGGTGCCATCATGTTCTCGTCACTTAATTCACACACATAAATTTCAGTACTTCCAACAGAAGAATACAAGTTTCCCTTATTAAATGGAGAATGAGAATCACGGTTAGAAAGTGATGGTGAATCGGGTTGCTCTTCAAGAGAATCCGATTCACTATACGCAAATGATAACGGGCGCCGAGCTTGCTTATGATGGGTTAAAGTCCTTTCTATCTCAAGATCAAAAGAGGCCAAGCTCGGATTTGGAAGCGACCGTGTCATTCAACTGGGGAATCATAGAAATCATGCAATTATCAAAACCAAACAAGAGTAAGAAAGTAACCAAAAAGCAAGCTAACAACTAGCAACTACCAAAAACTACCAAAACAAAGGAACGTGCTACCAATTAGTGTCAAATGACAAACAAAAAGTAAATATTCACACTATTCACATATTCACAACAACAAAAAATGTGGCACTCAATTGTATAAGCATCCCTGGCAATGGTGCCAAAAACTTTATGAGGGCCAAACGTCGGTTCGAAATTTCTTACGAATAAAGATTGCATTGCAAGTATAGTTTCAAACCAACAATTGACCCAAATCAAAGTTTAGAGTAAAGAGTGTCACAATTCAATTCAAATAACAGGGAGTTTTACTTCCCGGGTCGTCTTCACATGGAGTTGACAATTACGAGTACACAAGTTTGGTTGTGAAGTTGGGGGTTTACAAGCATAGAGCAGAAATTAAAGGAATTAAAGAATTAATAGATCAAACAATGAATTAATAGGAACCAATAATATCAAGCAAGCAAGTGAATAATCGTAGCTAAGCAATAGTAGCATAAATAATGAACTAATAATGAATCAAAGAACAATTAATGCTAAATAGGACAAGATCAAAACTAGTGAAAATGTGGTTCAATGCATAGAAACCTTGGCTTGCGGTTGGAGATTAAGGAATCATTTCCTTGTCATAACCACAACTATGGCTCACTTAGTCAACTCTTAACATTGAGAGTAAGTCAAGTGAGCATAATTGTCCTTAATTCACAAATCTGAGCTAACTTACTGATTAACTTAGTAAAAAGCTAGCGTTAGTGAAAACAAGAGCAGCTAACAACCCAAAATCACCACTAAATGTCAGACATTATGACTCTAGTATCCTATGTATCCATTTCCCAAGTTAAGGAGTGAAAATCTACTCCATATTCAAAATTGACATTTTTACAAACATTTAGTGGGCATAACGACCAAATATAGTGAAATTGCAAAATTACTTAAAACTATAACCAACCAATGAACAAAATCAACAATGGCAACTCAATCAAACGTATAATAACTAATAAACGTCAATTTCATCAACAAGAACTCAAAGATTTAAAAGGTATAACTTTGACTATAAGAAAGTGTAACAAAAGTAACCCAGTTTTAGTAAAAAAACGTTGTCGTTTTGATGAATAAGAAAAAAAGAAAGTTTTTTTATTCTGCAGTACAGTAATCTGAAGTGAGAGATAATAAGGGAGGAAAGAGATAATTATAAAAGTTCCATGAATATGAATGTATGAGATAACAGAAAACGTGAATGTATATGATAAGAGAGAAGATGAAGTAATGAAAGTTTTTTAACGTGAAATAACCAAGGTTCTGAAAATCGGACCGGATTGGCCGGTCGAACCGGCTCAACCAGAAACCGGCAATGCAAGCGGTCCGGTCCTCCCTCTAAAACCGCTGAAAGAAAAACCGCTGAAAAACCATCGAATCGGCTGAGAACCGACCAGTTGGGCCGGACCGGTAACCGGCCAGTTCGGATAAAGTGACGTCGTTTTGTTGATTTAAAAAAAAAACTAAAGCAGGCTCAAGTCTTCGTGAGCCAATCATTCGTGAATCGTCCTAATCCTAGAGAACTCTCAAGCCAAGGGAAACCCTAGTCCTTCATCGCTGCCGCCGTTCCCAGGTCCAGAGCGCCGCCGCCATCCCCAGGTCGTCAGCGTCGCTGCTTCTTCCTCTCCCCCATGTCCGGAACCCAGTAGCGCGGCACGTCGTCTTCATCTTCGCATGCTTCTCGGCACAGAATCCAGGTTAGTGGCTTCTCGTTTTCATCTTCACTGATTATTCGATCTTCTTCTTGGTTTGAACTTTAAAGTTCTGAAATTGTTGTTCTTTGGTCTTCTTCTTCGGTCTTCTTCTTCAATTTTTGTTCCATTTTTAGTGTGACTGTTTTCAATTTTTTGTCTTCTTCTTCGATCTTCTTCTTTTTTACTGATGGCTCGTTCCCTCTGTTAGTTTGTTAATCTGTTTTAGTGTGACTGTTTTCTAATTGCTCAATGGCTCGATTGCTCTGTTAGTTTACTGATGGCTCTGTTAGTTTGTTACTCTGGTTTACTAGTTGCTGATGGCTCCTAATTTTTTTGTTCAAATTTGCTAATGGCTTTGTTTTGTAGTTGCTAGTTGATGAGCGGATAATTTATATGCTTTTTGACATTATTTTTAGTATGTTTTTAGTAGGATCTAGTTACTTTTAGGGATGTTTTCATTAGTTTTTATATTAAATTCACATTTCTGGACTTTACTATGAGTTTGTGTGTTTTTCTGTGATTTCAGGTATTTTCTGGCTGAAATTGAGGGACTTGAGCAAAAATCAGATTCAGAGGTTGAAGAAGGACTGCTGATGCTGTTGGATTCTGACCTCCTTGCACTCAAACTGGATTTTCTGGAGCTACAGAACTCAAAATGGCGCGCTTCTAATTGCATTGGAAAGTAGACATCCAGGGCTTTCCAGCAATATATAATAGTCCATACTTTGCCCGAGTTTAGATGACGCAAACTGGCGTTCAACGCCAGCTCTCTGCCCAATTCTGGCGTCCAGCGCCAGAAACAAGTTGCAAAGTGGAGTTCAACGCCCAAACTGGCACCAAAACTGGCGTTCAACTCCAGGAATGACCTCTACACGTGTAACACTCAAGCTTAGCCCAAGCACACACCAAGTGGGCCCCGAAAGTGGATTTATGCATCAATTACTTACTTCTGTAAACCCTAGTAGCTAGTTTATTATAAATAGGACTTTCTACTATTGTATTAGACATCTTTGGTCTCAGTTTTAATCCATTGTTCATCTTAGGAGACTATTGATCACGTTTTGAGGGCTGGTCTCTCGGTCATGCCTGGACCTTCACTTATGTATTTTCAACGGTAGAGTCTCTACACTCCATAGATTAAGGTGTGGAGCTCTGCTGTTCCTCAAAGATTAATGCAAAGTACTTTATTGGCATCATGTTTTTGGCGCCATTACCAGGGAAAGAAAGAGCAATGAATTTTATATAATCAAAGTGTAATCACAATTTCTGCGCACCACTGATTTTGCTGGGTAAAGATTTAGTGTTTTGGAATATTTCATAATGTGCTAAATGCTTAATGGTGTAGGCAGATTTTAGTGTTTTGTAGTTGCTGGTTTTGCTGGTTTTGGAATGCTGAATTTTGGTTTTGCTTAAATGTTTTGGCCACTAGAGCTTCTTTGATTAACTTCTGCTGAGAATATGCTATACACAGGTCTATGATCAGAGAATCATGACTCCCCACGAACATAAGATAATTGGTGAAGGCCTCTCCCATGCCATAAGATTCTATCACACCTTGAGAAAAAAAAACATGCATTATTTTGATTGTTTTGTATTTCCATTAACCACTTCTCTGATTGATACAGGTGATGGTGGTAAGAACTAAGAACACTACCATGCTGGAGTTCTCTTTTGTTTTGAATGTCTTCCATCTCCTGCATACCTGCCTGAGTTGTTTGAATACTTGTATGTGGGAGGGAAGTATATTTTTCCTTACTCGACCTTGTCTTTGCTCTATTCGCAGCTGAAAGCAAAAGATATCAAATGGTGAGTAAGGTAAGATTTGAGAAAGGAGCAAAAGGGAAAAAGAAAGCAACATACTTGGTCATTCTCTAACAAGTCCTTCCAGTTATGCATCTCAACAAGAGCTTTTGCCGCACGATAAGAAAGGGCTACCCGATAATTTAAATCACCCAGCCAAATTATTGGGCTACACAAGTTAAACCAAAAGTTAAATTTAGATTCAGAATTCCAAAGACTAATGATAGATATCATAGAGATGAAGAGCTTACTCATGTTCCAGAATTGTCTGAGGTGAATATTGGTCGCTGGTGCCTTGGACAAGGGAAAACCTTGTCCTTCTCAGAAAAAAAGAAACTCACAAGAACATCTTGAGGTTTTGATGATTGATAAATCTTTATGTTGACATTTAATATTTGATATTTCTTTATACTATTTAACTTGAGTTTGTATATTAATAAGATTATAAGAATTTGATTGATGACATTTAATGTAGTTTTTTAAATTTAAAAATTATTTTAATATTTATATTATACTATAATTATATTTTAGGATGTTTATTTATAATTTATTTATTACTTTATTTTAAAATGGTTTTTTTGGTTGACCCACCGATTAGACCGGTTGGATCAGTAAACCAATAAACCAGTAGCTAGAACGGTTTGATAATCGATTCGATTTTCCGAACCTTGGAAATAACTTACATATAGTAGGGTAGATTATTAAAAAGGACAAAATTAAAAAAGGATTTTAGACACCAAAACAAATTTTGTTATTATATATTGTTATAAATTTTTATTTTTCAATTACTAGTTGATACCACAAGATTTTATTTATTTATGAGGTAATGACCAAATCAGTACTCGAAAGATTAAAATGCTGACATTGCGGTACCTGACTATTGAAAACGACAAAATGGTACCTGGTTGATTTTAAAAACTGACAAACGTATCCATAACCTGGCCGGACCTAAACTCTGGTGAGGACAATGCTTACGTGGTCACCGGATTATGCTGACAAATCATGTTTTAATTGAGTTGTCATTTCTAATTAATTAATTTGCTAGCCTAGGTGGAAATTAGGTTAATTGGAATTCAATTTGCCCCCAAATCATTACTCTTTGCCCTAATCCCAAATCAACAAGTGTTGTTACTGCTGGGTGACTTACTGTGACTTAGTGTTTCACGTAGAGTAAAAGTGAAAGGTCACGTAAAGAGGGAAAAGAGGGAGAGACGTTGCCCTGGTTACTTGGCGCGAAGAAGAACGAAGAGGATTTGAGAGACATTGTCGAAGTCGTACCGTCAACAAGGAGGGGTTGGTAGTGGCATCATCGCAACCCCAGTCTTCGCTAGGAAGAACGCTACGTAGAGGTAAGTTCACCTTCACTCCATCCTCTCATTTACGTGCTTTCTGTCGACAGCATTATTATCATGTTGATTGTTTTATTCATTGTATCTTTCCTCTATGATTTTTTAGATGGATCGTCTAGTTACTTTTGTTTATCATCATATGGGTGCCTTGAAAAAGGGTGTTGACGGTAATGTGATATGCGACGGGGGTTTAGTAATTGAGATACACCGGGTGAATGTGGAGACATGTAATTTGTTCTTTGTTGAGGGTTTATTTCTAGACTTGGGTTACCCTGGATACAATGAGGTGTACTGGCTAGAACCTGGTTTAGAGTTAGGTAAGGGTCTTAGAGTGCTTAGGACAGATGCTGAAGTCATGAGAATGTGTGAGAGTGCGATGAAGAATGACAACACTGTACACCTATATTTTGATCACCCCATTGACGCAAACCATGAAATCATTGATGAAGAAGTCGTATCTGATGGTAGTAGTGATAGTGTGGTTGAAGTTAATCCAGATGGTGATAGTGTCAAGGAGGATGAAGTTACTAATAAGGTTGACGGTCATGCTAATGAGAAGGAGAATGAAGGTGTGAATGAGACCAGTGGTGAGGTTAATGAATTGGAGATGGTATTGAGTGTGGCTGTGAAGGAGAATATGAATGAGGGTGTAAATGAGGCCACTATTGAAGTTAACGAGTCGAACAAAGGTGAGAGTGGTGCAGGGTTTGAAGCTGCAAATGACGGGAATGCGGAGAAAGACACTGAAGGAGAATCAGCTCCGGAGAAACCTGCTAAGAAGGTTAAAAAGAGACATCCAAGACCAGCCCCTAGTGGTTTACCCCGAGAAAGAAGAGCTGCCGAGAATAAGGGTGTAAATGAGAGTAACCATGGAGAAGCTGAAGCTGGGAATGAACCTACAGAGGAGACCAATGTTGATGATGTTGCTGGTCTCAATGGAGGTTCTGAATTTCGAGAACCTTTCGTGGATGAGGAAAGGGCAGAGGAACCTGTTACAGAAAACCTAACAGGTATATTAGTTTTTTTTTTTAGTTAGAGGATATGTGAATAGAAATTGCTTCAATTCTCATGTATCTCAACTGACTTTGCAGCAGATAATGTAACACAAACTAGTGGGAGGGACAATGCAAGGAGAAATCATCCAAGGCCTCAACTGTCTGGGCAAAGAATTGTACCTGGAAAGGAGGATGAAGCACCAAGGGTAGAGGTGCCAAACCCGAATAGAGAAGATGGTGATAGTGAACCTAAGATGTACCAATATGAATCCGAAGAACTCTGTAGCCCCCCTGCAACTGATGACGAAGACGAACCTGTATTTCCTCAACATAATCCCAACACGCCATATGGAAAAATAACTCTGGAGTTGAATATGGAGTTTGAGACCATGGAGCAGTTCAAAGCAGCAGTGCAGAAGTACAACATACAAATTGGGAGACAGGTGTTCTACCTTAGGAATGAGAAGAAGAGGTGTAGGGTGATCTGCTATGATCCAGACTGCCCTTGGTTGTGCTACTGTGCCAGGACCAACTACCCAGCATCCTTTCAGATAAAGACATTTGTGGACGAGTATACGTGCCCCAGGAGTAACAAGAGTAAATCTGTTTCATGTGCTTGGGTTGCTGAGGAACTGGTCCCAAAGCTGAGGATCCATCCCAACATGCTACAGAGAGAGGCACAGGAATGGTTTAAAGTGGAGTATGACATCTCATTCAACGAGAGGATGATGTATAGGGCTATGGACAAAGCCAAGGAAGATATCAAGGGAACAGAGAAAGATCAATACCTAAGGCTCAGAGACTACCTTAACAAAATCATGAAGGCTAATCCTGGTTCAAGAGCCAACATGGGGACTACTCCACAGCCAGAGGGGTTGCCTAAGTTTAGAAACTTGTACATCTGTTTGGCTGCTTGCAAAAATGGCTTTAGAGCAGGGTGTAGGCCATTTATTGTTTTGGATGGGACGTTTCTGAAAGGGTATTTTAGAGGGCAATTACTAACAGCAGTTGGTCAGGACGCGAATAATTAGCTGTTTCCAATAGCGTATGGGGTTGTTGATGCAGAAACTAGGGAAAATTGGAGATTCTTTCTGGAGGAGTTGCACACAGACATTGGGGACTTCAATGAGAATGGCTGGGTTTTTATGTCAGACCAGCAAAAGGTGATGTGGACTATCTTAATGTTTTTTGAGTTCCTGTAAGTATATATAAATTAGTTTTCAAATGTCCTCTAATTCATTGTGGTTACCATTCAATGCAGGGTTTAATCCTAGCATTATAGGACGTCATGCCAGGGGTGAAGCACAGATTCTGTTGTATGCATATGTGGAGAAATCTGAACAAGAGATGGAAGAATAAGGAACTTAAGGCAACATTTTGGCAATGTGCAAAGGCAACTACTGATCAGGAATTTAATGATGCAATGGGAGCTGTGAAACGGATCAATAAACAGGCCTGGGAGTATTTGTCAAAATTTGAACAAGAACAGTGGTCGAGATCAAGGTTTTCAGACTGGCCAACGGTAGACAGTTTGACAAGCAACAACTGTGAGTCATTTAACTCAACAATCGTGGGACTTCGGGGGAAGAGCATCTTAACAATGCTTGAGGAGCTTAGGTTCTACATCATGAAGACAATGGCAACTCACAAAGACTCACTGATGGCTTATACTGGACAAATAGCCCCTGTACAAGTCAGTAGGTTAGAGAAAGAAAAAAGACAAGCTAATTACTGGGAAGCACAATGGTGTGGTGATGATGAGCACAATCAGTTTGAAGTAACAAAATGGCAGCATAGAGTGAGAGTCAATACACGAGAGAGGACATGCTCATGCAAAAAATGGCAGCTCACTGGACTAACATGCTATCATGGGATTGCAGCAATTCAAAGAAAGAATGAGAAACCTGAAGACTATGTCCATCACAAGCTCACTATCGAGGCTTATAATAGGACTTATATGTTTCACATTAATAGCATACCGAGTCAGGAGTACTGGGAGCATCACAAAGGGCTGCCATGTCTGCCCCCTCCATACAAGAGGCCTATTGGCAGACCTACAAAGAAGAGAAGAAAGGATAGCACTGAGCAAAGTTCTGACAGCCAATACAAGGCCAAGAGAAGATATGGACAGATAACATGCCAAACCTGCAAAAGGGTAAGCAACACAAAAACCATTACTTATATGTATTTACTTTACCTTTTATGTCCTATCTGCAACTTTATTAATGCTGTTTTACCTTACTCATGTGTTTTTTGCAAGGCTGGACATAATAGCAGAACTTGTTCTGACAAAGCAAGTGGAACAGCAGCTGAAGAACCAGATCTTGATGAGGATGAAGCTAGGGAGCAAGAAGCTAACTGGGAGGAGACCATGGAGGCTGCACACGCTGCACATGTTGCAGATGAGGAAGAGCTCACTCAAAACCATCCACAAACTCAGCATGATCAGGTAAATGTTAATGATTTATTTTACCTTCTTATACTAAACTGTTGGATCTGTCTCCATAGAAGATTTGATTTCATGAATGCACAAACTGATGCAGAATAACATCAATGATGGCAACACTACAACAACTGCTTCAGCCCCTAATGTAGCCACCATACCAGCAGCAACCAACCATGTGCTCCACCAGCTAGTTCAGAACCATCACCAGCACCAAAGAGGAGAGGCAGACCATCTTTTGTTAGGGGCAATACAGTTCCACCAAGAGGAGGAGGCAGCACCACTCGAAGAGGAATGGCAGCCACTACAACAACTCCAACTCCAGCACAAAATGCAGCAGCTGCACCACCACCCCCTACTCAACCTAGTCTTGTCAGTTCTGATGTTGGGTCTAAATCCCAAATTCCTGCATCTCCATCCAATGTTGGGCCTCAGCCTCAAGGTCCATTACTTAGGCCCACTCTTCAGGCCCAACCTATAGTACCATTTAGGCCCCCAACTGTGACTAGGGAGACCATGGCAGCAGCAAGCCCAGCCACCCAGAGCAGGTTCACAGGCTTCATGCCCACCCCATCCTTGAAGAAGAAAAAGCCATCCGGACCACCACCATCAAAGCCATCAACAAATGACAAGAAATGAGCTTAGATTCTTGGGTTTTTTAGTTTGTTGTTATTTGCATTTTGGACATGATTTACTTAAAATGCACCCAACAGCCATTATGGCATGTAAGTGCTAACCTAGTGTTTCTGTGTTTTGTTACTGTCATCTTGGGTCTGTAGCAGTTACTATGAACATGTGTCATTTTGGTTGTCTTATTTGGGGCCTGAACTTTGTTACTCTAAATAGTTAATGGTTATAACTTGATGTTATTTTGGTGTTTTATTCAGTTTATGTTTACAAAACTAATTGACATGGCTTACATAGACTCCATGTATCTTGGTCAAATCACAACAACAACAACAACTCAATCAAAGCACAACAAGAACACAGCATACATTAATTTATCTCAATTACATTGAGGACAAGATTACAAAATTCCAATCTCTCACTGTTATACTATTATAATCTACAATGTCTACCTACTTAGCCACCCTAAACATAATCAAGGCCACATTTAACCCAATCAAAATACACATAAAAATTAGGCACAACTCAACCCTCTTCAGATTCTCCTTCATGTCATTCACCACAGATAGTACCATCATCATCCTTTGAATTTTCTGGCCATCCCCACAGTCAACATTGATTCTGCCTTTCTTTTTGGGTTCTGATTTGCCCAGCATATTACTGTTCTCTGAAGAAACCTCTCCTTCCACACATTCCGCTTGTATTTCATCCAACCATTGGAAATACCCACAACGCATTTCTGTGTTCTGGCACAACACGAAGAGTTCAAACATCAGACAACAATCGAAATCTAAAAATGAATAAGAACAGACGATACACCAAGAAGGGATATTATTCTACTTCCTCACATATTCATCACAATTCCAATCTTATCTTCCACAGAGGGCAGCGTAGAAACCATCTATCAGGGTTGCTACTTGTCTTCGACTTCAACGGAACCACTGGAAGGGGACAAAAGCAACAGCCATCGTAACTTTTACTCACAATGCCCGAAGCACCATCCACGTCGCAGGCTTGCATCGAGGGCTGCCTTCTCAGCGTTGCAGATTTTCCACGAGCCCTTGCAGAATGCATCTTCCAATCTTGGATCCCCTACTGCGAATGAATGAACAGAGAGCGTTGTTGATTTGGGATTAGGGCAAAGAGTAATGATTTGGGGGCAAATTGAATTCCAATTAACCTAATTTCCACCTAGGCTAGCAAATTAATTAATTAGAAATGACAACTCAATTAAAACATGATTTGTCAGTATAATCCGGTGACCACGTAAGCATTGTCCTCACTGGAGCTTAGGTTCGGCCAGGTTATAGATACGTTTGTCAGTTTTTAAAATCAACTAGGTACCATTTTGTCGTTTCCAGTAGTTAGGTACCGCAATGTCAGCGTTTTAATCTTTCGGGTACTGATTTGGTCATTACCTCTTTATTTATTTAAAAAAAAAAAAAAAGCACTTAGTGAATTTTGTGAGCGTGTGGTTAACACAAGAAAAACAAGAAGCTTATCCATACCCAGGTGCAGGTGGAGAGGAAGAAGGCACATACATGTTCCAACCACATTCCTCTTTCTTCATTATTCATTGATTCAATAATTGTGCTTTTCAGCCATTAATTCGAACCTTGACTTTTGACTCTCCAAAACTGAAACATGGTGCTGGTGGCGCGTGCCATCTCCGATCCACAACTCCGACCAACCCTAGCCCCAATTCCGGCGAAGCTTGTTCCAATCCCGAATACGATCCATTTCCTTCAATCTCAATGCATAAGAACACCGAAACGCAACGTCTTCTGCCGTTGCGTTCCTTCTCCCTCTTTCTCTTCCCTCGAAGATTGGGATTGGAATCGATGGACCCGCCATTTCTCCCAAATTGAACACGCCGAGAGCTTCGCCTCTCTCCTTCAGGTGAATTACCTCTTCATACCTTTTCTTTTAATATTTGATTTTAATTTTAATATTAATCTTCTTGAAAGTTATTATTTTGTTTATGTTGTTATTGAAAAAAATGTTACTTTATTAGTTTCAACTGGAGGATGCAATTGAGAGGGAGGATTTTCGAGAAGCTGCTAGGGTGAAGAGGGCTATAAACGAAGCTGCTAGAGAAGACACTGTTGCTGAGATCATGTCTCAATTAAAGGTTCTAATTCACATTTGAATTTGATCAATTCATCTCAGGTTTTCATTCTTTGTATTGTGTATGATATCTTCTCTTTGTCTCTATGTTTGTTTGTTTTTCTTCTCAGAATGCCATTGATGAGGAACGTTATCATGATGCTTCGAGATTGTGTAGATGCAGTGGAAGCGGTCTGGTACAATTTAATTCCAGTAACTATTTAGCTTCTTCTTTGTTAACAGCAAATGGTACATATGAATATGTTTTCACAAAGACGGCAGAAAGTTGATTATTTGCTATGTTTATTCAAATGAGTTGCACAAACCTAAGAGCTTTATTAGAAAGGCAGAAAGTTGATCGTGCACTCATTTTGCTATTTTGATATGCCAATAAAAAACGGGTTACACAAACTTAATAATAGGAAACGGTTACTTTTTTCTTCCAGCGTAATTTTATGTCACAAGCTGTTATACAAGCATTAGCTTAATCACAATGAATAGTGGTACAACTGCACAGTTCATAAAACCGTGCAGTATTCTTCCTACAAGTTAGAAGCAATGGTGTGGATTGGGGATGGAGTGAGTGAGTAACAAGTTTGTTTGTGAAAATAATTTGGCATTAGAGTGAGCTGTATGACTGGAACACACTCTCAGTTCAAACAACAAATTTCCCAATTAATATCATACTTCTCATTATGTGCTTTCATCAATCCCATCAGGTTGGGAAAGGTTGTCATTCCACAATCAAGGGGTGGATGAACTGGGTTTTGATAACCATTTAGTGCCGAGGAGAGTTGCTCTTGAAAGCAACATGGATTAGAGGGGAGAGCTGCCACTTGGAATTGAACTCTTTGTCCTACCCTCGGCTGGAAGGGAGCATGCTTTAAACTGAAGTGTCCTATTGGAGTCATACAGTAGTCTACAAAAGGATACATGTTAGAATATGTTACTGTTATTAGTCATTTAATCTTATTACACAAGCTTACTTTTGAGTTTCTACGGACTTGTTAGTTTGGATATGATCATTAACATATTTTGTTTCCTAATTATATATTCAGCTTTACTGTCATAGTTCCTTCTCTCTTTTATGTGATATCTACTTAAGCTCTATGATAGTACGATTTCTTAAATACAATTGCCCTAGTTTTGAAAGTTATCTTCAAAACGTTAAAACTAATGGTGAGAGCATCATATATGTCACTAGTGACATAAGATATGTTTTTGTGAAGGACATTCCATCCATATTTATTAACATTTTAACCACTATGTGCAGATCGGCTGGTGGGTAGGCTACACGAAAGATTCAGACGACCCCTTTGGTAGAATAATACATGTAAGTTCTGGTATGGGCAGATTTGTCGGCAGGAGTTACAGTCCAAGGTATGTTAATTCTAGTTTTGGTTTTATCTCTGGTTTAGCTGGGTGCTCTGCTCATTTTGGTTTTTTACAGGCAGTTGATCACAGGATCTCCTGGGACCCCAATATTTGAAATTTATGTGGTAAAAGACGCTGATAGCACATACCATATGCAGGTATTGTTCAAATTTTCCTACTAGACTATACTTCTGTGTTTCAATATATATATATATGGCATGCCTATACTGAGTCTTTTGTCCTTGACATCTTACATTTGTACAGTTATCAATTCTTTACTACTGTATAATTAATGTTCTTACCATATCTGTTAACACCTAATAGGTAGTGTACTTGCGACGAGCTAAAGGGAATTCAATGAGTAGCCCTCCATCTACAGTTGCTAAAAGCCCATCCAAAACTGAGGTAGAGAATACATCATCAGTTGAGATGCAGGAAGACAAAGAGAAGGTTGAGATAAATGATGAGAAAAACAGGAATATTGAGGGAACAACAGAAGAAGGCATTAAAAGTGTAATAAATTTCCTTAAAGAAAAAATTCCGGGATTGAAGGTGAAAGTTATGAATGTTAATGTTGAGGAGGAAGGAGTGAAGGGTCATGATTCTATTAAGCAATTTATGCAGGAAAGTAGTAATAAAACCAGCTCCAGTGAGAATCCTGGAGAGGAAAGTAATGATCTTGATAAACCTGATGAGATCTCTTTCAAAGCAGATAGTGATGTTTCAGAAGAAAAGGATTTGGATATGAAGCTTTTTATTGGTGGTGTTGTACACAATAATGACGACACTCCTGCTAAGGATGAATATATTCGCCTACCAGCAGAAATAGAAGATATGGAAAGAGATTCTTTTCTCTTGCATGTCCCTAGGGGCAATCTTGATTATCAGGCTAGGGAACAGAAATTGCCCAATTCAAACATGGCAGCACAAGGAGTCCCGGAGCTTATGCCTTCTGATGTTGCCAAGGCATTTTGGGCTTCCGACAAGGTCTCTTCCAAGGTGAAATAGAGATCAGTGACTTTATGTAGTCACCAAATATGATTTTGAATTTGTGATAAAAATCAAGTTGACTAAAGTGTTTTAATGAATTATGCTGATCTCTCCTCAAGTTTATGAAACCTAAGTGATCATCTTTTCTAGTTCTAGGAATTTCAGACTGCAATATTAAATTTTCATCCTTATATTCCATGAAAAGTTAGGGTAAGTCTTTTTATAACTCAAAACCAGATGATGTTCTCTAGGTTTCCTAAATGTTATGGGAGTTTAATTAATTCTACTAATTGTTGTTGTTGTTGTTGTCGTCGTCGTCGTCATCATTATTATTATTATTATAGGGGTTATTTATTTTTCATGTATAGTTCATGTAATTATATTTCTGAATCATCAAATTTAAATACCCCGGTGACTATGGCAAATGTGTGTTTTCCCCAAAAATGATGGGTGTTTCATATTTATCTAAAATTTTGGATAATGAACTGACCAATGCCTTCACTTGATTCAGGTTTCAAAAAGCGTACGTGAAATTGTCAACCTTGCTATCAATCAAGCACAGAAAAAAAGAAGATTATCTGAGTATACATCATTCAGTCGGATTCCTACATCAAGAGGGGATTTAGATCCTTTTGATGGTGAGGTTGCTTATTCCTATGCTAATTGTGTTCCATAGGATTTGTGCAAAGAACCATTTGCAGAGTGAAATCTACTTGTTGAAACGTAGGTCTCTATGTCGGTGCCTTTGGACCTTATGGCACTGAAGTAGTTCAACTGAATCGGAAATTCGGACACTGGAATGATGTGGACAATGAACACAACCCTTCAGATGTGGAGTTCTTTGAATATGTAGAAGCAGTGAAATTGACTGGCGATCTTAATGTTCCTGCTGGCCAGGTTTATGCATTTTGAATCTCTTCGTCCCTCGAGTCATTATAGCACTTATTTTGTTTATACATAAAAGAAAAGCAAAGTTAAATTTTTGGTATTCAGGTGACATTCCGTGCAAAAATTGGGAGAGGCAATCGCAACACCAACCGTGGGCTGTATCCCAATGAAATAGGAGTGGTAATTGCAATCTATAACTTAGTTCCTTTCAGCATGTGTTCATGCGTGCACACATATGTGTGCACGGCTGCTTTGGACTGTTGTGCAAAACTTACAATACGCATTTCACATTTCTACTTACAGGATGCAAGTTACAAAGGCCAAGGGAGAATTGCAGATTTTGGTTTCCGAAATCCGAAATGGGTTGATGGAGAATTGCTCATGCTTAATGGCAAGGTATGAGATGGATGGTTTGAAGTGTTTGTTGTGGCTTTTTTGTTTCCTCTCCCATGTACAAGCATGGTTAATTGTAACTACTAATGGATCTGTTATTATTTGGCAATTTGTTTTGATAATTTTTCATTCTCCTCGTCATATTTAGGGCTTTGGACCTCATACAAAAGGTGCAGATATCGCATTTCTTTATGTTGTGCCTGAACAGAGTTTTATTGTGCTGTTCAACCGGTTGAAATTACCAGAGTGAGCCATTGTTCCCTGATCCAGTCTAGTTCCTTTCTTTTATGACGGTGAGCAGGCATCACGGATTCTGACATCGGTAAAGAGAATACTATTTCTGACATTTTGAGATAAGATAGTTTTCGCAGCATGCAGGTGCTTGTAATTTATTTTTTTTATTTCCCCCCTCCTTACTTCCGAATCCTTTCACTAGATCATAATTCTTTTTGTTCTTCTTCCATTTTCATTTCCTGTCACTTTGTGTATAAACCACTTTGCTGATTATGACAAGATTGTTTTACATTCTTTCCTCTGCAAAGGAGAAAGTAAAGAAATGGTAAAAGTCATATATTCTTCTCATGCTTTCTTCAAGAGGAAAGAATATACTTAATAGTATGTTAGTCTCATAAAGTGCCTCAGATAAGTTTTAGAGAAAAGATGCTTTTCATTGGCTATGGTAGGTAGATATTCCTGTATAAACCTCTGTGCTTTTGGTTATGGTGGGAGGAAGACATAAAATATGTCTAGTGAGAAGTAAGAGTAGCTTATTCGTTTAGCATGTTGCTTCCCATGGTTGCGCTGCTATAATGCTGTATTTAAATAAATGGATATCATTAAAACGCGTAGGAGGAACCTTACCAATAGGAGTTTGGTTAAGGTACGAAGGAACTTATGTTAGCTCTTCCATTCCATGAAGGAAAATCTAGGACTAGTGAGTAGTGACTAGTGACCTATTTTATCTCTCCATTACAAAAACTTGTTGGCATTTAAATTGGACCCACTTTAGATTTTCTTAAAATATGTTTTTGTAAATCATTTTTGTCTTATATTAGCTGTCAGAATATTTGTGGACTTAACACACATTATTGTAGCGAGAGAGGCATTTTATGGTACCTGGGACAGTCTCACTCATTTCCCCATTATTGTCATATGTTACATCAATAAACCCTGATTAGCCACACTTTATTTTCTACGGAGGAAAATGATTAACTTTCACTGATTTTTTTTTTTCTTTTTTGGTACTTTCCTTTATGGAATAAATTAAGTAAAGGTAAAATTATATATTCTTATGAAGGAAAATGTTTACCTATCATTTTTGTTTTTGAGAATTAGATGAAATAGATAATGAAGTTGATCTATGTTTTCTTCATATTTAAATGGCTCACAGATCACGAATCCAAGAACTTCAAACTGGGGGAATATTGAAAAGGAAAGGTATTATTGTATTATTAAGAGGTTTAAACCATATTTTAATGAACAGCACTGGTGTCGCAATCATTCGGGTCTCGACTTCACTTTTCATTGGCTGATTCATTGACGCGCAACCATAGTATTAGTATGCTACTAGATTTGACTTGCATGCAATTTGGAATTCATAATTAACGCAACTTGATTGCATTTATATAATATAGAGGCAAATATCAAATCCACCTTCGTAAGATTCTGGTACTGATAAGATGGTGCTTGATTTTTGTTATTGACAAAATAATTTTTGAATTATTTTAAAATTTGACAAATGTGTCCTTGAATTTATCAAAATACATCTCTGTTGAATAAAATGTTGAAGTGGCTACTATATTTTGATGACATGGCATGTTTCTTTAGCTAATTATTAAGTTATTTTTTATAATTAATTTTAAAATTTACAAATAGAAAAATTCCAATTCTTTTGCTCTAATTTTTGCTAAGTTATACTCTTCTAAGTCAATCTCTACAAAAGGATTCGCCTCACGTCTTTTACGGTTCTTTCCTCTTTCACTATTGCTGTTTTAGGCACCACTACCACCACTGATTTGAAAACCACTATAAAAAGTAGTTGGACCACCATAACAAGACAAAACAAAATAGTTCAAAAAAAAAACTAAAAACAAAAATTGAAGAACAATAAAGAAATATTAGATGCTGAAACAACAATGAATCATGATCTATGATACTACAACACACCAAATCGCACAATAGAAACTTCAAGCTTCGAACTTGAAATCAAACATGCAAATAACAAAATCAATAAACAACCATCTGAAACAAAAAACCTCAAATAACATTAAGAGGTGGAGGCAGAGAAGGAAGTTGTAACGACTAGTAGCGAGAGAAGCGAGTATATACGAGCGGCGACTGGCGGTTAACAGTGAGTAATTGCGAGCAGTGACTGGCGGCGGGGAGACAAGGCACAGCTGCCAGTGAGAGGTGCGACGACGCCAATGAGTGAGACACTACTACTGTTGTATGTGTCTGTTCTTATGCTAGACCACAGGGAGAGAAGCGAGCCACTACAAAGCACAGACGGGCGAGGTGACGCTGAGGAGACAGTAGTAAAGGTGCAGGGATGACAAAGAGTGGGTTCAGGCAAAGTGATAGCAGTGAAGGCATAGGGACGACGCAAGCTAGCGAACATAGAGGACTCGGCGACGAGACAGTGACTGTGCGATGTCGGCGACAACATTACTATGAGAGTGAGAAGGTTGAGGTACCGCATTTTGGCTTTGTGAGAGTGAGAGAGTGCGTTGGGGATGAGGATTAGGGCTTCGGGGTGGGGGATTTTCCAGGTTGGATTGAGATAATTAATTAAAAATTCCACTTTGGTATATACATTTAACAAGGTTGCCATATCATCAAAATACGATGGCCACCTCAGTATCTTTCTCACCAGAGACGTGCTCCGACGAATTTAGGGGCACACTTGTCAAATTTTAAAATAATTTAGGGACCATTTTGTTAATAACAAAAGTTAGGTACAATTTTGTCAATACCAGAATCTTTCGAGTACCGATTTAGTATTTACCTCTATAATATATGCTAAGGAGCTTTCATGAAGTTGTTACTTGCCGAGTTGTTGCCCACTTTTTCATTTCTTAAAATAGTCATAGAGAAAGTTCAGCGAACCAACCATACGTGCAGTCAACTTGAACAATTTTTTAAAAATTTTGATTTAAAATTCAAAAATTTAGGATTAGGTTCAGAAATACGCACCACCTAACATTAACCCCTACTTTGACTTCCCGCTCTAATCAGTCTTTCTCAAAGTCGTGACCTCCATCGACAATTCTTGTCCCTCCACCTGCGTCCTCCCTCGCGCCTATTTCCTCCCCCTCCACTGCATCTATCATTCGCCATAGCGTCCTTCCACCTCCTCCGCGTTTTCGAGTTGCCCCTGAGGTGTCCCCCTCCAATGCATGTGCTACTCGCCCATGCATCCTCCACCTCTACGCTGCCTGCTAGTCGCTCCTGCGTCCTTTCTCTTCACGGCATTTCTTAGTAGCGTTGTTCCATCTTCCTCTCGTAAACGCAGTGTTATCAAGCACTTCCACTGCTCTCCCCTTGCGAGCTCAACTTCGTCGATCATCGCCACATCCCCTCCCCTCAAACGCAGCGCCGTCGATAACCGCCGCAGGCCCTCCCCTTGCAAACACAATGCTGTCGATCATCGCCACAGTCCCCTTTTCTCGAATGTAGCAACCTCCGTCTTAGGCATCGTGTCCCGCCACATTCAAACACAACTTCTTCTTGGTTTTGGATGATTATTTTTACTATTTTTGGATGTTTCTTTCTCCTAAGTTTTATATGTTTCTTTTTCTTATGTTTTGGATGTTTTTTTTTTTTAGTTTTGGAGGATCTTTTTAATAGTTTTAAATTTTTCTTGCTTAGTTTTCGAATGTTCTTTTTTTTAATGTTTTTTTGGATGTTTCGTTTTATTAGGTTTTAGAATTTTTGAAATGATTTTGGATATTTCTTTTTTGTTAGGTTTTGAATGTTTTTTTTTTTTGTACGTT
>NC_029785.2:99625216-99630250 GCF_000816755.2 Arachis ipaensis | reverse complement strand
AAAACTTTTAAAATTTTAAATAAAATTTTTAAATAAATTTATAAGTTTTAAGTAAAATTTTTAAGGTTTTAGTAAAGATTTTAATAAAAATTTTAAAGTTTCGGTAAAATTTTTAGTAATAGTTTTAAGAATTATTTTTCTTTGGTTTTAAATATTTTTTTTTTTAGATTTTGGATGTTTCTTTTCATTTAGATTTTGGATCCTTTTTATGATAGTTTGAATTTAGGTTCCTTTCGAAGAGATAATTCAAAAAAATTGCTAATTGACTGCAGATGACTACACCTCTAATTGATTATCTAGCGAGATTGATATTCGTATGACGGAATTGAAGAGAGTTAAAATACAACATAAAAAATACAAATAATTTTTCAACAAAAAAATCATTAATAAACAAGTGGAATTGGAAAGGTAAAACTTATACCCATGAATAAATAAAAATGACATTCAATCCACTAGTTATTAATAAAGTAGTTGCGTGCGATTTTGTTTTCATATATAGTTTATATAGAGACATACAAGAACTTAAGAAGCAAGGAGATTGAAATCGAAAGAGGTCAGTGAAGAAAAAAGACTGAGAGGGCCTTAGGAAAGAAAATGGCTACCTCGTTAAGAAAAATGTTCAAGGGATACCACTAGCGTAGGTTTTTATTACAAATTGGGAAGTCACTTTGGGGAAACATTCGCCACAACTTTATTCGTTGCTTTACAAGAGTTCCAAAATTTTAATCTTTTTTGTGATTTGCATACACCAAATTCAAAGTGAATTCTTTTATTGATGAATGATCAATTTCTGAAAAAGGTTTATTAAAGACAAAAACTTATTAGTGCACTCCCTTTATTATTTTATTATATTTTTACTTTCATCACCCTTATATTATATTGATAGAATATTTGATTATCAAATTTATTATTCTTTAGTTATTTTTTTAAATTATAATATGATGTCAACATTTTTGTATTTTTGAACTTTTTAAATTTTTTTGTTCTTCAAATTTTTTTTATGAGACTGGCATCTTCTAATAGAGAGAACTCTCAGATATAGGCACTTGAAAGGGATAGATCATTCCTAATAGAAATATGTATCGTATACACTACTACCCCCGGAGAAGGTAAAGAAACTTCTTTCTACTTAAAATATCTATACTTTTCTAACTAAGTCAATTTAAAATGACATCGGCCAGTGAGAAAATGAGCTTCAGAATTGGATCAAAGCCAAGGGAAGGCTATTTTTGTTTGGATTACTGTCTTAAACAAACCTGAAAGCAGCTACACCTCTTCCGGTAGGTCTAGTTCTCCCATTCTCTGATATTTTTCATTTTACTGGATTTCTCTCGCAAAAACCTAAAGGAAATCAACCAGAAGCACGAAAGCAAACCATCCAACTAGCAACAAAGCAACCAACGGCTGCCAAGATGAATGCAAAGGGTAGACCTAGTGGAGTGGGTTGATTACTATAGCTGGTACTCTTACAAGGTTGTTTGCCTGTTTGCTGCCTCTATTTCTTTATCATAGCCACCTCACTAACTAACTTAGTGAAAGCTAGAGTTAATGGACACTAATCATCAATCACTTGGACATTAGCAACTCAAGTTCACCTAAGTTACTATCCCAAGCCAAGAACACAAAAATTCTACTCTAACATCCTTCCAAGCATTTTATCAAACACTTGGAAGGCATAAAAGGAAAACAAGATAAAATGACAACAAGAATAAAATCTAACAACTACCAATTGTAAGGAATTAACAACAACAATTCAATTAAACATAAAGAAACATAAAATATAAATTGCATTAATAGGAATCAAAGAAACAAGAATGCATCAACAACAAAGTAAACAAATACAAGGAATAAAATACTAAACTAGGAAAGTAAAGGTAAAGGAACAAGAAACTGTAAAGGAAAATTAAATCAAGACATGAATTAAACCTAGATCTACAAAAATTAACCTAATCTACATCTAACCTAATTCTAGAGAGAAAAGAGAGCTTCTCTCTCTAGAATTCTAACCTAAAGCAGTGAACTGAACTAATTGCTCCCCCCTTGACCCCTCTTGAATTTTGCATGTAATAGCCTCAGAAATGAGTTGGATTTGGGCCTGAGAAGTTCAGAAATCGCCCCCAGCGAATTGCCTTTAATGAGGTCACGTGCCTGCTGTGACGCGTACGCATGGGCCATGCGTATGTGTCGTCTGGCATTTTCTTTCTCATGCGTATGCGTCATTCACACGTACGCGTCGCCTGGACGACCTCCTCTTCACGCGTGCGCGTCATGCCACGCGTGCGCCTCGATCTACGCACTCCAAATCCTTATTTTTTCATGAATTCTCCACTTTGCATGCTTTTCTCTTCACTCTTTTGATCCATTCCTTGCCCTTTGCAATCCTAAAATTCACTAACAAATACATCAAAGCATCTAGTGGAATCAAAGGTGAATTAAAATTAACCAATTAAAGGCGTAAAAAGCACGTTTTCACACTTAAACACAAATTTAGGGAGAATTACAAAACCGTGCTATTTCATTGAATATATGTGAGATAAGTTGATAAAATCCTCGAAATTAAGCACAAGATAAACCCTAAAAATGGGGTTTATCAACCTCATCACACTTAAACAATAGCATGTCCTCATGCTAAACTAAGAAAGAAACGAAGGGTATCAATATTTATTCAATGCAAACTACCTAAATGCAACCTATCTAAATGCAATCTATCTAAATGAATGCAATTAAATGTTTCTACCTACTTGGTTAAAAGTAAATCAATCTCGAAGAACATATATAAGAAAGTAATGCTAAGATAGTATGATAACTCATGAATTCCACTAATTCAAATCTCAAAATAAAGTACAAATAGACTTGCAAGAAGAAAGCTCATGAAAGTCGGGAACAAGGAGTTGAGTATCGAACCCTCACCGGATGTGTATCCGCTCTTAGTCGCTCAAGTGTATAGGGTTGTTCCACTCAATTCTCCTCTAATCATGATTTCTAAGATTTGTTTTTCATCTAACAATTGACAATTATTTAATGCATGCATACATTTATCATGAGGGCTTATCCATAGGTTGTAATGGGGTTAGGGTTAATGTGAGGTTATATTTGGTCAAGTGGACTAGAATTTGAATCTTTGATTAACTTAAACTTTCCACCTAACCTATGACAACCTATACAATTTAAATGCTAACCTAACTACCCATTCTTTACTTTTTCACACACTCATGCATTTTTTTTTATCACAACACATATGCATTGTTATTATTACTTTACTTTGGGGCATTTTTGTCCCCTTTTTATTGCTTTCTTTTTCTTTTCTTTTCTTTTTCATTCATTTTTTATATATGTATATTTTTTCTTTTTCTTTTTTTTTTCTTTTCAAACTAAAAATATATACAAGAGCATCAATGCATATGGTTTAACATTTAATGCATGAGTATGTACCCAATTCCTAAGATCTTCAATGAAAATACAAAACATACTTTTACCTCAACCAATGTCCCAAGTTTTTCCACACTTGAATGATACACACACTCACTAGCCTAAGCTAATCAAAGATTCGAATAAAGGACATTTATTATTTTTTGCTTTAAGGCTTGTAATGTACTAAAATTAAGAACAAGAGGGGATTAAAATAAGCTCAAAATTGGCTAACAATGGTTGATGAAAGGTAGGCTATTTGGGTATACATGTATACATGGAATAATGGATGTATACATGGAATAAAGAATCAAATATATACATGTATACATATAAATGCATGTATACATGGAATAATGGACATAAAGAATCAAACAAATCAAAGATTATAATCATAGAAAGAGAATAATACACACAAGAAGGAAAGTAGTGGTATGATGTAACCACACAATTAGGATCAAAACTCACAAGGTTGTGTGTTCTTAGCTCAAAAACCATGTTCCAAAATACATTTTTCAAGCAAGTTCAACAAAAATTTTTATTCAAATTAGTGAAATGCCCTAAAATAGTTTCTTGGAAAAGAAATCATCACTCTAGCCAAGTAGTCCTAGCAAGAAAGAAATGGATGGCAAAATATGTACAAATTCTACTATTATGAAACCTATCATGCAAATGCAACACTAACTAACAAAAAAATTGAACATTGGTGTTGGAAAGGGGAGTATTTACCCACGGAAGTCGGTCTCGACCTCCCCACACTTAAAGATTGCACCGTCCTCGGTGCATGTAATGACGAGCAAGGTGGATGGGTTGCTATAACTGATGAGTTTCTTCAAAAGATTGTGCGGATGACTTGTTTGTCATCTCATGTAGAAACTTTTCCTTTTCCTTCTTGGTGGCCAGCCTAGCAGGAGAGAAAAAGAAAGAAGATTAAGCCCATAACAAGGATATCAAAGTAAATAGAACATAGGCGGGGACTAATGCCGAATAAGAGTAGGGTTCTCAACTACATGGTAGCTACAACATGTAAGTGAAAAAGCAATATAAGAGAATGGCATATCAATAACACTTGATGCACGAGTAAAATCAAAGCACAAGTAAATGACATGAAGAAAACACTCAGAAGCATCAAGTTCAAATAGGAAAGAGTAAACACTCAGAAGCATCAAGTTCAAATAGGAATGAGTGGGTCATGAAAGACAATATGAGTACATATCAATGCACAAAGGATACAAGAGTCATCAAAGATTAAGCATTGACCTAAAAATTTCATCACTTAATAATATCAAACAAGTCAAGAAGCACAAAAAGAATCTAAGAAATTCTCAATAATTGAGTAGGAAAGTTCAACACCAATGTTAAAACAAGAAACTAAGAAAAGAAAATAAGAATGAGCTACAAAAATAAAATTAAAATGCAATGAATGAAAATGCACAAATGCAACATACCAAAGAAAATGAAAAATAAGAAAAATGAGAATTGGAATTTTGAAGAAAGTGAAAATAAGAAGGTAAGAAAGGAAGAAGAAAGAAAAAGAAAGAAGAAGTAAGAATAAGAAAACAGGGGAGAAACAGGGCGCGAAAGCGATGCGCGCGCTTCATCCACGCGTGCGCGTCGAAAGCAGGA
>NC_029785.2:99622115-99625188 GCF_000816755.2 Arachis ipaensis | reverse complement strand
GTAAGCATCGACCACGCATACGCATGGATTACAGAAAATAGAGATGACGCGTACGCATCAGTCATGCGTACGCGTGGGCATCAATTGTGCTATTCGCACAAAGGCAGCACCACTCCAGTTCAACTCTCTGGTTTTTGTACTAGGAGTTTCAATATGGCATACGACGCGTGCCGTCGGCCACGCTCACGTGTGGCGCACCATTTTTTTATAGAAGAATAAAACAGAAACAGGGCACTCTCTTAATCTATATACATTCTAAAGCAACCAAAATTCAAATTCAACAACAAATCTTTTGGGTTTTGAAAAATTTTCAAATAAAAAACAAACAAAACTTCCACTTCAAGCACATACAATTCAACAACAATTATTCTAATCAAAACATGAATCTAATAAGCAACCTATCAATCAAAGCAATGTAAAGAGTATAGGAATTAAGAAAAACTACCTACAATGGTAACTCAATTCATTCATTGATTATATCTACAAGAGAATGGAAAGAGGTTACCATGGTGGAGTGTCTCCCACCTAGCACTTTTATTTAAAGTCCTTAAGTTGGACATTTGGTGTAAGCTTTGCTATGGTGGCTTATGCTTGAACTCTTCCTTGAATCCCCACCAATGTTTGCACTTCCAATAGCCTCCTGGATCCCAAATTAGGCACACAAGGCATTTAAGGAAGCTTAAGCAAATGACAAGACCCCAAAGTTGATGGTTGTCTATGTATATTCCAGGGTCCCATACTTTGTTTGTCAACCCCCTTTCTTCTTGATCTTCATGCTTCCATTTGAGTGACAAACTTATTGAATTCTCCTTGTAACTCCTATTCATCATCCTAAATCCCTTGAATTGAGCTTCACTCCAACCATGAATCCTAAAATTTGAGCTTCCTTCCACTATGCACCTTGATTCTTATTGCCAACCAACACCCAACTATTTTCTACTTTCTAACCCACACATAACTCTAAGTTGACCATCCGTTTCTAACAATGCATAATGATATCGGCCAAGGAAATTAAAGGATGAGATGGTTACCCATTCAACTTGTAATTTGGATGGTGACTTAGCAAGGAAGATATCCAATGGTCTTGACATTTTAGGCTCCACTTCCTTTGACTCCTCCTTGATGACTTCCATCTTTTGACAACTTTCTTCAATTTCCTCTTGTTTTCTAACTTCTTCCAACTCTTTCTCATTAATCAAAATATGTATTAGAGGTTGTGCACATTCCTCCTTAACATCGGTTTCACATCTCATGTTAAAAGCTTCAACAAGATCACCATTGTCACTTGGTGTAGAGTTGTCTTCAATGATGGAGTTTCCTTTTTGTTCAACCTCCCCTAGATCTTTGATGAGCGGATAATTTATACGCTTTTTGACATTGTTTTTAGTATGTTTTTAGTAGGATCTAGTTACTTTTAGGGATATTTTTAATAGATTTTGTGTTAAATTCACAATTCTGGACTTTACTATGAGTTTGTGTGTTTTTCTGTGATTTCAGGTATTTTCTGGCTGAAATTGAGGGACTTGAGCAGAAATCAGATTCAGAGGTTGAAAAAGGACTGCTGATGCTGAAAAAAATTAAAAAAATAAAAATGTTTTCAAAAATTTTATTCAAGATTTTTAAGAATGAATTCTAGTGTTTCATAAAGCATGTTGAAGCCTGGCTGGCTGTAAAGCCATGTCTAAATTCTTTTGGACTGAGGCTTCAACTAATAACTTCAATGCATGTAATTCCATATATCACAGCTTGGCTGGCCATTGGCCATGTCTAGTGTTTTGGACTGGAGCTTTCTTTGAAAGCTTGGCTGGCTAGTGAGCCATGTCTAATTCCTGGACTGAAGCTTTAGACTAACATGGCAAGATTCCTGGAATTCATATTAAAAATTTTGGAATCCTTATTTTTCTTTTTAATTTTCGAAAAATATAAAATAAAAATCCAAAAAAATCAGAAAATCATAAAAATCAAAAATATTTTCTGTTTCTTGTTTGAGTCTTGAGTCATATTATAAGTTTGGTGTCACTTGCATATGCATCTTGCATTTTTTCGAAAATATCATGCATTCATAGTGTTCTTCATGATCTTCAAGTTGCTCTTGGTAGTTCTTCTTGTTTGATCTTGATGATTTTTTGTTTTGTGTCTTTTCATGTTTATCATATGCATTCTTGAATTCTTAGTGTCTAAGCATTAAAGAATTCTAAGTTTGGTGTCTTGCATGTCTTCTTTGCATTAAAAATTTTTCAAAAATATGTTCTTGATGTTCATCATGACATTCAAAGTGTTCTTGGTGTTCATCTTGACATTCATAGCATTCTTGCATGCATTCATTGTTTTAACAGTACTCAAGAGGCATCTTCTGAAGAAGAAGCCTATGATCCTGAGAACCCTGCAATAGCAGAGGTGAATTACTTAGTTGAACCTTATGGAAACACCTATAACTCAACATGGAGAAATCATCCAAATTTCTCATGGAAGGATCAAAAGCCCCAACAAGGCTTTAATAATGGTGGAAGAAACAGGTTTAGCAATAGCAAACCTTTTCCATCATCAACTCAGCAACAGACAGAGAACTCTGAACAAAATGCTGCTAATTTAGCAAATCTAGTCTCTGATCTATCTAAGGCCACTGTAAGTTTCATGAATGAAACAAGGTCTTCCATTAGAAATCTGGAAGCACAAGTGGGACAGCTGAGTAAAAGGATCACTGAAATCCCTCCTAGTACTCTCCCAAGCAATACAGAAGAGAACCCAAAAGGAGAGTGCAAGGCCATTGACATAAGCGCCATGGCCGAACCTGCAAAGGAAGGAGAGGACGCAAATCCCAAGGAGGAAGACCTCCTGGGACGTCCAGTGGTCAAAAAGGAGCTTCCCTCTGGGGAACCAAAGGACTCTGAGGCTCATCTAGAGACCATAGAGATTCCATTGAACCTCCTTATGCCCTTCATGAGCTCTGATGAGTATTCCTCTTCTGAAAAGAATGAGGATGTCACTGAATAGCAAACTGCCAAGTTTCTTGGTGCAATCATGAAGCTGAATGCCAAATTGTTTGGCATTGATGCTTGGGAAGTTGAACCTC
>NC_029785.2:99600794-99600959 GCF_000816755.2 Arachis ipaensis | reverse complement strand
TTCAAGAATCATCATACTGAACTAGGAGAGTCAATAACACTATTCGAAATCTGAAGTTCCTATAGATGTCAATCATTCTGATCCTCAACGGATAAAGTGAGATGCCAAAACTATTCAAGAGGCAAAAAGCTATAAGTCCCGCTCATATGATTGAAGCTCTGTTTC
>NC_029785.2:99584412-99599570 GCF_000816755.2 Arachis ipaensis | reverse complement strand
CAGAACTCGAAATGGCGCGCTTCCAATTGTGTTGGAAAGTAGACATCCAGGGCTTTCCAGAAATATATAATAGTCCATACTCTAAGACTGACTGGATGAAGATAGCAGGAAAGCAGAGGTTCAGAGGAACGAAAGCATCTCCATTCGCTTATCTGAAATTCCTACCAATGAATTACATAAGTGTCTCTATCCCTATTTTATTAATTAATATTCGAAAACACCATTATCACTTTATATCTGCCTGACTGAGATTTACAAGGTGACCATAGCTTGCTTCATACCAACAATCTCCGTGGGATTCGACCCTTACTCACGTAAGGTATTACTTGGACGACCCAGTGCACTTGCTGGTTAGTTGTATCGAAGTTGTGACAATTATGAATTAAGATCAAAGCACCAAGCTTTGGAGCCATTACCAGGGATTGTTCGAGCCTGGACATCACAATTTCGTGCACCAATCTTCTTCAACAATCTCCATCCCTTCCACTTGTTGTAAAACACACTCCATTTCCTTGTTCTCAAGTTGAGACTCTAAAATCTTCCTCACACTCTTCTCTTTGGTTGCTTCTCCACAATCATCCGTGGACATGTTTTGCTTGTGGCATGAATCTCATGAGTCCAACTTTTGACAGATGGTTTCTTAAAGTCGATCCATCGCTTTCTTGAGACGATCCTTTGGATCTTATTCCACTTCACTAACATAAGTAGGATCATATTGCTCTTGGATTGATGGACATGGATATTCTTCCATGGAGGGTTGTGATGGAAAGGAGAATTCGTCTTGTGGTTGAAAAGGAGGTTCATCAAAGCTTGGAGGTTGGAAGGTATTTTGGTTGTTGGTAGAAGATAGAGGTATACCGAATATAAGTTCTTGGAGGGCGGAGGTGAAACTGGTGAATGCGGTTTGGAGCTCTTCTTGCTCATGAGGAATGATACCAAGTGTATCATCCATAGGGGCTTGGTTAGAGGAGTAAAGATGTTGGAGTGGTGGTGGTTCCATGGGTGCTTGTTCGTAATTGTTATACGTGTGTGTATATGGAGGATATGGATTAGGATTGTGTGGAGGTGATTGATGAAAATAGGATGTGGATTGGGAATATGGTGGTTGGAATGATGGTGTTTGAGGACTATGTTGAGAGTATGGTGCATGGAATGATGGTGGTTGAGTGGCATAATCATGATAAGTACCATCATATCCATTGGAATGATATGCATTATAGGAGGGGTTGCAATTATAGTAGCTTGGTTAAGGAGGTTGCCATGGTGATTGCTCATATGGATGTGGCTCCCTTCTCAAGAATTCATCCCTCTCATAATGTGAGCCATCATTAAAGTTTCCATTACCTACAACATAGTCATGACCATATCCAAAACTACAAGGATGAGACTTCATATGGAAAAGAGGAAATCAAAACAAAAATATAAAAAAGGTAAAGAAAAAGTAAACTCCTAATTACTAGCAAGACCTAGAAATAACCAAAAAGAAAGATATTCACAATATAAACATATTCACAATAGCCAATAACATAACACCATTGCAATTTCCCGGCAACGGCGCCAAAATTTGATGTGCGATTTTATGTCGGTAAAGAATTTTCACAAAAATATCTCGTTGCAAGTATAGTTCTAAACCAACAAACAATCCTCAACCAAAGTTTAATTTGGTTGTCACAAGTACAAACCCCAATAAAAATAACTGAAGTATTCAAACCTCGGGTCGTCTCTCAAGGAATTTCAGGGAAGTGTTCTTGTTATTGGTTATGGATTGTATATTCTGGGGTTTTGAATAAGGGACATGAAAAATAAATTGCAAGAAAGTAAATGAAACTCAAATGATAAAAAGGTCTTGGCAAGGGTTGATGGTTAAGGATCTTTATCCTTGTCACTAACCACAACACGATAATTGCAAGGATCAATCCCATTAAGTCATCCTCTAACAAGTGAAGGAAAGTCGAATGAGCTTTATCAATCCTAATCCATAAGTCCTAGCCACCTCACTATTTAACTTAGTGAAAGCTAGAGTCAGTAGACACCAATCATCAATCACTTGGACATTAGCAACTCAAGTTCACCTAAGTTACCATCCCAAGTCAAGAACACAAAAATTCTACTCTAACATCCTTGCAAGCATTTTATCAAACAGTTGGAAGGTATAAAACGAAAATTGTAACACCCTAACTATCAAAACTCACGCTTCCGGCTGCGCGACTCTAATGGCATGGACTGCTGCGGCGGCGCGACGCGGTGAGCTTCCCTCCTCCTCTCCTCAGCCGAAACTCAGCCTCTCTCTCTCTGTTTTATTTTCATTGGAGGGGTTTGCATGTGTGTCTGCTGCTGTTTTGGGGGGAAGGGGATTTCGGTTGCTGGGATGAGAGGATTAGGGTTCCATTATTTTGAAAATTAGGGTTAGGGACAATTTGGTAATTTTAAATAAAATTAGAAATGATATAGCAATTGAAACCCAAATTAAATCCAATACTAATTGTATATAGAAAATACTATTTACTCATCAATTTTACAAATTATTTTCAATGGAATGTCCAAATCAAATAATTAGAAATAATATAATTAAATCCTTTATTTTCCAAAGTAGCAGTATTAATATTTAAAATATTAATTATTTAATCCAAATCATATAAAAATCCTTATTATTTCACAACTACCAACTTTATAATTTGAATATAGAAAATAATCCAGTAATTGTAAAATTAGATAATAATCTTAATTTATTTCAAATTCGATTAATCGAAACTTACTTTAATTTTATTCAATAAAGAATTTTTGAAATTAAAGCTACAAAAATACTGAATTTGAAATTAGCTCATGATAGCCTTTTTTTCAAAAGTTCTGGGTCTTACATTCTACCCACCTTATAAAAATTTTTGTCCTCGAAAATTGATACAAAACGAAAGAAATTTCACAACAGTTTACTCGTGATCACATTTGAGGAAGAAGCAAAAATATCTCAACATATAGACATATATACGGTTTTCAAATACTTGGGTTGTAGTATGCACAAGGATACAAAGGTAGGAGTGTGATTGTAAAGCAAACGTTATCGGATAGGCTCCATGCAAAAGATGACATGGTTCAAACATGCGATAGTAAGGCAAGGCCTCGAAGGCTATAGAACAGGATAGGGTTAAAATGACGTACTTAACATCCGCACACTAATCTCATATCAACCTCAAAGCTTCAACTTTCCAACTCTATCAAGCACTTTTCAATCCCCATATTCGATCATAAGCCTAACAACCGCAAACTCGTTCGCAAGGAACAAAACACCCACAACTCATAACGTTGCACACCTACCGCTTTAACTTCCGTATATACATATCACGTCTTAAAGAACTAACGCATCACGTTACTACATCTACAGATCACACGTGACATCAAAATAATCCTCGAGTCTACTCAGAAGAACACAAGATTTTAGAAAGGAGAGACACATGTCAAGGATGATACTCATAGATTTGAGAGAATGTATCCAATTCCAGATAAACAAGGATGCTCAAGCAATGAAGTTTGCTAGAAACAATTCAATTGACAACTTCAAAGACAACCCTTGGATCAAAGAAATTCAATAGGATCAATAAGAAGAAAACTAGCGCATTAGTTTGAACAAATTCAAGCTGAGTCGAAGAAGTATGAGGTTTACAGAAGAGAATATCTCAAACCTAAGATAAAGCTCACAGAACTCAAGAGCACGATTAAAAATACTTCCAAATACATCATTCATAAAAAGATCGAAAAACTTGCGAAAATATCACTTCACTGTCTGAAAGAGAAGTTAAGCAACAAACATCCTTCAAGAGAGTAACAAAAGCATAAACGTGGCTTTGCTTTAATTCAATTTCATGTTGAAGTAGATTATATAGAATGTTAAAAACAAAATGCACACAAGTTTGGCTAAGAGCTAAAATATCTCTTCAAATATGTTAGAAAGATAGTTAGGTGCACCACCTAACCAAAGGTGATCATAAAACTCGGAATAGAAATCAAAAGCTTGTTTAAAATTTCCCAAGGTCCATATTCAAACAAGCGTATATAAAAGTTTTAGCAAGGACGAAAGGGAAAGTTAAACTCTATTTAGAAAAGAAAATCCGAGGTAACATTTGCTTATAAATTTATAAAGGAAATAAGTGGTGCATTACAAATGGACAGGTTTTCGATAAATATGGAAGCTTCCCAAAACTTCATTTAAAATGGCGCATGCCAACTTTAAATCAACTTTATCAAAATTGAACAATGGTTTCAATTACAATTGGGCAATCGAAAAATAAATTTAGTTTAGAACTTCTTCAAAGAGAATTCAAAACTTCAAAAAGTCTTAAACAAGACTCCAAAAGTATACTTGAAATCACCATCTCAGAAGGATATTCAAGAAAATTAGGATGTACTTAAAAAGGAGTCAAGCCACACAAGAAAAGATCTTAAATCAAGATAGTTCAAACAAGATCCACTAGGCATGAGATATCAAACAAGCTTTCAATTGATCCAAAAGAATACAAAAGTCATAGGAAAGACAACTCAATCATTAGTAAGTTCTCAAGGATAAATCTTTAACTAAAAACTCTGGTAGAGACAATGAGAGGATAAATGATACACTATTTTGAAACGAATCAAACTGACTCATGAATGAGATTCACCAGAGAAGGGGAAACTGAGATTGTTTGTAGTGCTTACAAGAGATAGAAGAATAATTAAAACAGAATCAAGTATGACATTCATAGAGATAAAAAGCTTAATAAGGAACGAGTCTGCTCATAAGAAGAAAGCCATGAGTCCAACATTTTCAAAAGAACAACAATGGCATAAACAATGTAGTATGCTAGGCCAAACTCAAATCAAAATGAATTAAGTAAAGTTTATCAAACGAAACTCAACCGGATTGAAAGCGAAAAATCCTTTCTTTCCGAAATTTGGAAAAATGGCCAAATACATAATCAAATAAAGATGTGCATTGGAACTATAGTAAAATTACTAGAAAGTCAAATTGTATTTTAAGTAAGTGTAGTTTCATAAACCAGTAAAAACACAGGCGGGGTATTAGAAGTAAATAGTTGTTAAACTATATAAGAAATTTTCAAAGTTTCATATATAGATAAGTATATATCTAATCAACAGCAATTTTTATAAGAATCTCAAGATTGGCTATAATCACTGCCAAATAAGAGAAAAACTGAATCAAAATTTTCTCTAAGAATGGACTCAGAATCCGGAGTTAAAAAGGTACAGCGCATCAGGACAGTTTAAAGGTATATCAAAGCACACATGAATCAAGGAGAAGAATTTAAATAGAGAAAGATAGATACGACAAGGATGTCAAACAACCATATGCAATTAGAATCAACAAGAATGCATATGAAAAGAGGAATAGAGTTGAAACACCCAATTACTGTTCAAGAGGAGTAGCAAACAAGAACTTCAAGTCAGGATGAAAGAACAAGTCGACTCGAATAGAATTCAAGACACACAACTGAATAGCCTCGAGAAATAGTTTCCAACGTTCCCAAAATCCGCGATTCGCTTTACTCAGAACTCGTATATCATCTATGATAACCCATCAGTGCTTTCATATACATAATTCACTAGTATTAAGCTGGCCAAACTTAATATCAGGAATTGTGCAATGCAAGGCTAATGGCATTAATCAATAGATCGTCATGTGCATAAAGCTCTAATTCTTGTTATTCGGACAAGACCTATTACATGACAAATGCTCAGAGTATGCAACTGAAGCATAGTCAGTCCATTCCCCAAGCTCTACAGGAAAGACCGCTCTGATACCATAATGTAACACCCTAACTATCAAAGCTCACGCTTCCGGCTGTGCGACTCTGATGGCATGGACTGCTGCGGCGGCGCGACGCGGTGAGCTTCCCTCCTCCTCTCCTCAGCCGAAACTCAGCCTCTCTCTCCCTGTTTTGTTTCCATTGGAGGGGTTTGCATGTGTGTTTGCTGCTGTTTTGGGGGGAAGGGGATTTCGGTTGCTGGGATGAGAGGATTAGGGTTCCATTATTTTGAAAATTAGGGTTAGGGGCGATTCGGTAATTTCAAATAAAATTGGAAATGATATAGCAATTGAAACCCAAATTAAATCCAATACTAATTGTATATAGAAAATACTATTTACTCATCAATTTTACAAATTATTTTCAATGGAATGTCCAAATCAAATCATTAGAAATAATATAATTAAATCCTTTATTTTCCAAAGTAGCAGTATTAATATTTAAAATATTAATTATTTAATCTAAATTATATAAAAATCCTTATTATTTCACAATTACCAACTTTATAATTTGAATATAGAAAATAATCTAATAATTGTAAAATTAGATAATAATCTTAATTTATTTCAAATTCGATTAATCGAAACTTACTTTAATTTTCTTCAATAAAGAATTTCTGAAATTACAGCTACAAAAATACTGAATTTGAAATTAGCTCATGATAGCCCTTTTTCAAAAGTTCTGGGTCTTACAAAAACAAGATAAAATGACAACAAGAATAAAATCTAACAACTACCAATTGCAAGGAATTAACAACAACAATTCAATTAAACATAAAGAAACATAAAATGTAAATTGCATGAATAGGAATCAAAGAAACAAGAATGCATCAACAACAAAGTAAACAAATACAAGGAGTAAAATACTAAACTAGAAAAGTAAAGGTAAAGGAACAAGAAATTGTAAAGGAAAAGTAAATCAAGACATGAATTAAACCTAGATCTACAGAAATTAACCTAATCTACATCTAACCTAATTCTAGAGAGAAGAGAGAGCTTCTCTCTCTAGAATTCTAACCTAAAGCATGGTGAACTCAACTAATTGCTCCCCCCTTGACCCCTCTTGACTTCTGCATGTAATAGCCTCAAAAATGAGTTGGATTTGGGCCTGGGAAGCTCAGAAATCGCCCCCAGTGAATTGCCTTTATTGAGGTCACGTGCCTGCTGTGACGCGTACGCATGGGCCACACGTACGCGTCATCTGGCGTTTTCCTTCTCACGGGTATGCGTCATGTCACGTATACACGTCGCCTGGACGACCTCCTCTTCACGCGTGCGCGTCATGCCACGCATGCGCGTCGATCTGCGCACTCCAAATCCTTGTTTTTCTATGAATTCTCCACTTTGCATGCTTTTTCCTTCACTCCTTTGATCCATTCCTTGCCCTTTTCAATCCTGAATTCACTAACAAACACATCAATGCATCTAGTGGAATCAAAGGTGAATTAAAATTAACCAATTAAAGGCCTAAAAAGCACGTTTTCACACTTAAGCACAAATTTAGGGAGAATTACAAAACCATGCTATTTCATTGAATAAATATGAGATAAGTTGATAAAATCCTCTAAATTAAGCACAAGATAAACCCTAAAAATGGAGTTTGTCAGGGATGCCGCTAGACCTACAACTGCATTCACTTGATCTACGACTTCGAAGACATCATCTGAGGGAAGAATGAAAACACCTTATTTGACTAAGGAGTTAAAGAGTCTCAAGACTAAGCCAATGCTCCTTCCACGACTAAGACACAGATGCACCGGGCCACTAGGGGTTCTTTCATGAGAATTGATTTCCTCTCGGCCGACTAGTTGCATTAGTCAAACCTACATGCTACCGCTTTGCTTCCTCATAGAAGAAAAAAAGGAATAGCAAACAAATTAGATTAGGCAGTTAACGATTCCACTACTTGAACTGCTAATAGAAAGCTTGCACAAGGAAAGAGCTAGATGGACTAGGGAAATGTGGCAAAGGCTGCTTTATCAAGGAAGCGATAAAAGAAAGAAATCCTTGATGAGGGGTAAGACCGGGCCCTCGCTTCAATGAATATGCAGAGGGATAAGTTAGCCTATGGGGTTACCTGTGGGACTCTTAGAGGATTTCTACCCGGTGGGGCCAGTTACAGTAAGACACTACTTCGAATCCTTACGGGAAGAAGAGCTAGCGGAATGATTACCGAACCGACTGATATACGTAATACAAAGCAGGCAGAAAAGCTTAGACCGCTAAGGGAACTTTCTTATAGAGTGGGGAAAAAAGTCAACTTAATCCACTCCCTATACAAAAGAAATGAAAGAATGCGAAAAAGAGATCAAAGAGTAGTTAAATCATCTTAAAAGAGGTTAATGTTCCTGGCAAGAGGTCGCTTACCAAACAAGAAGAAGATCAATAAGGGTTCACCCAATGGAAACCCGTGCTACAAACCAACCAGAAGAATCCATTACAAGACTTCCAAGACTAGTCGAAAACCTATACTCACGCTTAGATGGGCATATGGAAAAAACTACCATACATACGTAATGGAGTACTTTTCAGACAACAATATTTTCCACTTTGACTGATAGCCCTAAAGGATTATACCATGACTCATACGATAACAAGGAGTATGATGTTTGAAAGGTTGGCTGATGTGATGGAATATTCTTTGGGAGCCCAAGAGAATGGAAAGATGAACATAAACAAAAGATGGGATGAATACACTACAGAGAGAGGTAGAAAGGCAAGCACTGCGCAGGACTTCTCTGATGCCTACACTTCCCCTTAGAAAAAGGGGGAGAGGATGATTGGTAGGTCCGCTTACAACAAAGCCACATACCTAATGGAATAAGTCAAGCTAGAAGGAAAGTAATTTTAGATGAGTCGTGAACCAAAAAGAATGAGCCGCTTTAATACCAAAAGGAAGAAATCAGCACTTGAGGCTATCGGTCCACGAATAATATTTTATTTCATCCCAAGCACCAACTGAAAAAATAGCAGATATTGGTACTACTGTTGCCAAACCCATAACATTGAAGGGTGGCGGTGATAAAGAGAGGTCATGCATTTACAAAATTTCTCATTGGTCTCGCAGCTTCCGATGGCAAAAACAATTGGGAATTTTACTTCTAATGTGGGTTCCCTTCTAGGATATTGAATGATAAAAATATTTCTAATTCTTCAATTTTATCTTTTTTTTTCATTCAATGAAAAAAAGGCATAAATGTGAGGATTTAGAAAAAGCCATTGAGAGAAAAAGTAAAGAGAGTTTGCTTAGAGAAAATTAAAAAATTATGTTAATCTCTTTTGCAATAATTTTCTATTTTATTTCTTGAATCTAAGAGGTTTTCTTACTAAGTTGAGTAGACACTTAGTGTTGAGAATTCAGGGAATGAATCTAGCCAAATCAAGCTTGGTTAGAAATTTGGTTTGTCTCGTATAAGATTAAGAAGAATTCTAGGGAATTATTGTTTGTAATATTTGAAAAGATAGTGAGAATTTTACTATTGTTGTGATGGAGATTGGACGTAAAGCACATTGCACAAGATGATTGAACCATAATACATGGTTGTGTACTTCTTTCTTCTATGTTCTATTTTTGTTATATTCGTTATGAGACAATATTAAATTATCTCCTGCATAATCCATATTGTAGACACAACAGAATATGTTTTTGGTTTTAAAGTTTAAAAAAGAAGCAAAAATAGGCCATAAATTCAACTCCCTTCTTTAAGTCATTGAAAACTTTCATTACGATATTTGAATATTAATTAGATTGACTATGATTGATATTGCTATTAATAATAAAATATTAGATATTTATTATTTGATTATTTTTTATTTGTTCATCATCTATAAATAAATGGTACATTGTATTTGTTTTGCTTAATTTTCGTTAGTCTCAATAAGTGTCGTCGACTCAAACTTGTATCAAGATCTCAATTTGGGGAGTAGATACGATTCCTCTTAAAAGAAGAAATTCGATTCAGAATTTACTCAGTGTATCAAAAATTACTTGTATAAAATATATGAAGTATTTGATATAACTTGTAAAAATAATGTGAATAATTTGGAATACGAATGTAAATGAGAAATTAAATTAAATAAATAAAAAAGAAAACAAACTAGAATTTAAAGAAGGTAAAATACTTGAAGAAAAGAAGTCAGTAAAATATATTGAAAATTGACTTAAGACACTTATATGCACTTGTACTCCATGATTCTTCTTGATGTTAGTATAACTTAGAAATTGCAAAATTTTAGAGTAATTTTTAAATATTTTTCTTGAAGTTCCTAAGTCTTTTAAGTTTCCCTTATTTATAGACAATGATGTTAGCTAAATATTTCTCTCTATCCCAGGATCTAGCTTTTCTTTTTTTTGGATTCTCATAATCCACGACCTTGTCTTAACTACTATGAAGTACCTTATTTGCCAAGTTAAAAACTCGACGTCTTTTTTTTTTAGGGTGATCCCTAAGCTTTTACCTCCACATTCCTTATTTATCATGTGCCATCGAATTAACTCATGTGTTGTTAATAAAATTCAATCCAAGCCAATTTCGACTCGACTCATATCATGCATGATGTAGACGTCATTTGCTTCATCATGGTCGAATCATATAATTTGTCAGAATTTTGTACTAACAATATATATATACTAATAGAGCATTTGATTATCAAATTTATTATTTTTGAGTTATTATCATGATGTTTCAAATTTTGCATGCTTAGTGTAATAATAGAATAAACTTAATTCAATATTAAAAAAAATATGAGTACAAACAACATTATAAGTGAGTAGTGATGCAACCCTGGCTTTACAAGTTACATTAACATATGACAAACGAAAAAGCAGTTTGGGAACAAAAATCAATAATGAAGCTCCTTTACTTAATAATAAGAAAAGCTAAGCTAAGTTTGCTAAGTTTCCAGAAGTGCAAGTATGACAGTGAAGTCGAAGTTAGGAACAGAAAGAATCGGAAGGAGGAAACACTTGACTCTCAGTGGAGTTTTGAATCCCATGCGGAACCCAAACCTTTTTCCTACCTGCACTCCAAGAATCAAACCCATCTCACCCACATGCCCTGCTTACGTGTCGCTCTCTTATTGGTTGACTGTGTACTGAAAACAATGGGCTTTTTCAGATCGAAGCCCACGTGGCAAGATCCTACGCTGAAAATTACAGAACCTAGAGAATACCACTCTACTCCTCCTTACTACTACACTTTTTTTCCTTTCAACTTTCTCTCCCATTTCCCACCACTCAAACGCCTTCTTCCTCTTTATTCCTCTTTTCCCCGCCTTTAAAACCCGCCGAGGCTACGAAATTCGATTCCACGTAAAACGCAGTGCACTCTGCGATTTTTCTTTTTAAAAAAGAAAAAATGAAAAAGTCGGTGTTGAAAGAACCCGAGTCGACGACTCATTTCGACTCGCCTCACTCACCATTCCGAATACGATCCTCTCCTCTCTCCGATGGCGGCGATCCTAACGAGTCCGAATCTCCGCCACAGCGGTTTCACTCGCCAGAAAACTCACCGGAAAGTCAACACCGTGACAACTCCAGGGCAATCGTGGTCGTCGGAAGTCCGGCGCACCAATCTCCCTTGCACGATTCCGATCGCCAGAGCCCGACTCCGGAGAATGCACCGCCGGTGGTGGTAATCAACCGCGCTGTGAGGCAGGAGCCTCAGCCTGCGCCGACGAATCTGAGCGCCGGTCATGGAGGACGAGGCAGAGAAGGCGGAGGGAGGGGGAGAAGCAGGACGGCGCCGGCGATGAATAGGGAGAAGATAATGAGGACGGCGGCACTAGGGTTCCGGGTGAGCGAGGTGGTTCTGTGTTTGATTTCGTTTTCGGTTATGGCGGCCGATAAGACTCAAGGTTGGAGTGGTGACTCCTTTTATCGCTACAAGGAATACAGGTTTTAATTTCTTCTTTCGTTTTCTATTTTATTTTTTTAGCAAATATTATATTATTTGCAATATAGTAGCTCGATCAATACTAGTCATCAGTACTCACCATATACAATGTCTTCAATATGCATGTATGAACATATTTTACTAAATTGTTTAATATTTTAACTATTATCGAAGATATCGAATACTCAGTCACTTCTTTCTATCTTTATTTTTATTTTCTTTTAAGTAGTATTTGCTAATGAAAAATGCATTTTCATTATTTGTGATATGTCATTACATGTGTGACTTTTTTAGCTCAAGAGCGTTATACTCATATAAATTTTGTTAATCCAATTTAAAAAATGCGAATTGAACAAATTATTTTTGTAATCAAATTTAAATTTAATCTTTTCNTAAAGGAAATAACGAATTTTTAAAATAAACATTAATACTATAAATGTATTTTAGATAATACTATTAATTTTTTAATAGCATCCTTAATTTAATTGTAATTATAATGATTAAATAACATTAATTACGCATGTATATTTGTTTAAAGGTAATATAATTCTATCTTATATGTACGTTATTAAGATTTCTTTATTACTATTTTTTGCATTTATATTTAAGAATGGGGTATATTTAAATTAATTTGCTTCTGCCGTGAAACTTGTTTAATTCAATCGCAGTTCTTTATACTTTTTCTGTTTATGATAATTTATAAACAAGTAATCACTTATTAGAGTTGCTTTAGTGGATGAAAAATGTGCAACTTTTTGGTTTGGGTCAGATCAATGTCAAAGGCCATAATTTCGTTGAAATGCCGTTGAATTTGGCAGGACGATGTTTTGAATTGCTTTTGAAGCTACACTTAATTGCAATTTTTTGAACATGGAAAATCCGTACCTGAATAATGCGAGTACTACTACTTTTTTTTTTCTTTTTTTTTTTTTTTTTTTTTTTTTTTTTTTTTTTCTGTTTGGCATTTAATTTTACCAAATTACTGTTGGGTGATATGGGCGCAGGTATTGTTTATCAATGAACGTTATAGCATTTGTTTATGCTGCATTTCAAGCATGTGATCTTGCCACCCAGTTCTCTGGCAAACAATTACTCGTTCACCATTTCCGCCCTCACTTTGATTTCTTCATGGATCAGGTTAGTTAAAGAAACCAATTCAACTTTTAAGCTTCATTTCAATTTATGCTTTTCAGATCTGAGTCCAAGAGATGACAAGAAAAAGAAACGATAACCATGTTGAAAGCAATTATAATTCATCTATCTTAAACTAATTCATGCCTTGTTCAATTGAATGAATCTTGAATTTTCTTTTGTAATTGAATAACAGACTGAGTTGTGGAAAACTTTAACAATTTTTTTTTTTTGTGTGCATGCCTTGGCGCACGATAAATGAAATTGAATGACAGGTTCTGGCATATCTCTTGATGTCTGCATCATCATCGGCAGCTACCCGGGTAGATGACTGGCAATCGAACTGGGGAAGAGATGAGTTCACGGAGATGGCGAGTGCCTCAGTTGCTTTCTCCTTCCTAGCATTCATTGCATTTTCCATTAGTTCACTCATCTCTGGTTACAACCTCTTCACTCTCTATCCTGTTCCTTAGCAACCAACATTTTAAACCTCATACACATACAAACTGTCTGTCTATATGAGTCCTCTTTTTAAATTCTTTTTCTTCTGATGTCTATTAATGCAATCAAGAAAATGTCATTGCCCGTGATTTTATTTCTTTTACTGTACAGACAGACTTGTATACATAAACTTGCATGGTATTTCATCTTACGATTCGCAGGGTGGAGAAAGAATTTTGTATAACTTTGAAATACAATTTTTAATTTCAATATTTTAAATGAAAATAGTTTTACACAATACTTAGCTATTTCTTGTCGCTAATTACTAGTTAGAGGTAGTTAGACCTTATAAATGAGATCAGAATTTATTTTTTTATCCTGTTCTCATAAACACCTGGAATACACAATAAAACAAATATATGAATGAAAAAATAATAATGACCCTTCTTCCATAACCCTATACATATTATACTTTTATTACGCAATCCACATTGTCATAGCATTTAAGCATTATGTCAATACCCAAGTTCCTATAATATTAGAGATGTATGGAACAATCTAGGTCCTAAAATAAAAATAGCTCTATGAAACTCAGAATTCAACATAATGATTTACTGGTACAACTGACTTTGTTGATGCATTAATTTTAATGGCCATTACACTTGAGCATAAAGGAAAAAAAAAAATGTAAGTTGTCATCATGAAGGATATGACTAAAGCTTTTACTTTTTTTTTAAGCTAACTTATAAAAATCAAACTTTTAAAAGATAATTTTTTAAAAATTATTGTATCTATATTAAGCAAATTAAATTAAAAATAACTTTTAGTAAGTATAACTAATAATAATTGTATTTAGTAAAATAATTTTTAAAATTTAAAAATAGAATACATACCCAATGCAATCCATATATTAGTTAACAACGCTGATGTGGACATTTAGTCAGAGTTAAGTGCCATGTTGATTTAAGAGGAATGTACAAAATTGATGTATCTCCTATATTCTTTGAAAAAACGATGTCATTTCTCAAATCCACTTAACCAAACCTAATTTGGATGATTCGTTGTAGTCCCAATCTTTCCATACTCACTCATCTTTGAAATCATAGACAAATCCTAGGGCACCATAATTGAAAGTGAAAAACGTTGGTTATTATTAAACCTGTGAATCGAAGGTGAAAATTTGACTTGTAGCATGAACGAGAGTGTTCGAGATCGAAGGAAGAAGAGATGGGTCTCTCTAAAGTGCTATTGCGGGTCTCATGTCATTCTATTTATGTCTTGGATCGAAAACAACCCAGATAAGTTATTCTTTCGTTGCCCTTACTTGAAGGTATGATATGTTTAATAATACGTTGGTTGGTTGAATTCTGTATTCACTATTAGTCTCACAAGCTTAATTCGAATAGTAAATTGTAGAAACTCATTGTTCATTCTTTGCGTGGCTAGATGATTATATTTCTTTATTTAATGAGGATGCTATAAAGACAATCTCAAAAGCAGTATTAATGCAAAAGAAGAATCGATTTGAAGGCAAGAGTGATTCGGTGGATGACAAAGTTAAAAAGCTAGAGGATAGGTTGATTGGATTAGAGAATCAATTAGAGAAGTGGATACTAAAAATGGGTGAAAATAGATGCTTGGGTAATCAAGCATCACCCTTCATTACATGTAACATGTAATGACCCAACTTCTAGCACGTCATGACTAATGTTAGTCGCCAGGCACTACTTCACAGCTTTTTTTAGAGACTTTAGATCTTATATTAAATATATACATATGAGTCTATAGCTCTAGTCGAGATTGTGTGTTAGATAGATATAATGGAATAGCAAATTGTTAAACAGATAATACATGAAGCATAGAAAATATAGTAATTTCATATATATATATATATATAT
>NC_029785.2:99567492-99584220 GCF_000816755.2 Arachis ipaensis | reverse complement strand
GCTTGAAGGCTCATCTAGTACATCATAGTGCACATAGGGTTAAATCACTGCTTATTCATGTAAATATTTACAGATTCTATTATTTATACTAACAAGCCTTGACTTACAAGAGTCACACTAGTCTGGAATTTGTTCTAATTTACATATATAGATATTTACAAAAGCAACTACCCCTCTAAAAGTCTATGTAGAGTGAGGGCAAAGACCACTACTACTACAACTATTATTATTGCTGCTGCTCATGGATATCTTGGTAGTTGAGAAAACATTGTGCTAAAGCAAGGAGAGAGCCATTAGATACACCTGTAATGTTGTTGCTAGCTTGTCCAAATGCGGGAATTTCAAAGAAGATCACGCTGGTTCCCATCTGTGAAACGGGAGAAAGTAAGGGAGTGAGAATCAAAGGTTCCCAGTAGGGTACTAAGCAGGAAACTAAGGGGTTCCGCAGCTTGAATCTAAGAGTTCACGCAGTTGTGTCAATAAGTAACGAAAACAAGTACAAGAAAAAGTATATAGTAGAATAGTAAACAAGCATAGAATATAGGAAACAGAGATAAATCACAATCACAAAGAAATACAACAACCAAGTATGATATATGCCTGGTCCTATGTAAGCTATGAGCTCATGTGTCATTTACTACTGATGAGCCACTATTTTACGGTTTATTTTGTATTGAATTGAGTGGATTTTATCAATTATTCATACACTTATTCATATAAATTGCATGGTTTTACATATCCTTCCTAATTTTGTGCTATGATTGAAAACATGCTTCTTTGGCCTTAAATTTGCTAATTTTTAATCCTCTTTTATTACCATCGATGCCAAGATATGTTTGTTAAGTGTTTTCAGGTTTTATAGGGCAGAAATAACTTAGAGGATGGAAAAGGAGGCATGCAAAAGTGGAAGGAACACAAGAAATTAAGGTTTTGAGAAGCTGGCAGTGATGCGTACACATGGACGACGCGTACGCGTGACTGGTGCAGTAGACATACAATGTGCACGCGTGGTTGACGCCTATGCATGGCCAGTGAAAAGTCCAGCAACGCGTATGCGTGGTTGATGCATATGCGTGACGAGCATCACGTGCTGCATTAAACAGAATTCATTGGGAACGATTTCTGGGCTGCTTTTTACCCAGTTTCAGGCCCGAAAATACATATTAGAGGCTACAGACTGGAGCTGGAAGCGAGACTAATTTTCATTCACACAATTTTAGCCTCTCTCTAGGTTTTAGGGTTTTTAGTCTTGTTCCTTCTCAAATTCAGATCTCTACCTTACTTTAATTTAGTTTCTCTTCTACTTTTATTTGTTCTAATACTTTAGTTGATCTATTTCTCTCGTTGATTTCTTTATGTTGCCAATTTAGTTTGTGTATTCTTCTTGTTTCCTTTAATCCATATTAATGCAAGTTATGTTTCCATGTTTATGATTGTTTTCTTTAATTTATTGTTATTGTTTCCTCTTGTAATTGTTAGTCTTAGATTTTGCTATATCTTGTTAGTTTTCTATGTTTTTATTTTATGCCTTCCAAGTGTTTGATAAAATGCTTGGTTGGGTTTTAAATTAGATTTTTATGTTATTGACTTGGATTGATTAATTAGAGACTTTTAAGTTATCAAAAGTCTTTTGTTGATTGGTGATTGAAGATTGCCAGTTAGCTTAAACTTCACCAAAGCTAGTCTCTCACTATGAGTTGACTAGGACTTGTGAACTCAAGTTGATTTTATGCACTTGACCTTCCTCCATTGGTTAGAGGTTAACTAAGTGAAGGCAATTCACTTTTACCATCACAATTGACGATGATAATGAGGATAGGACTTCTAATTCTCTTTCCTTGCTAAGAGCTTCCTTAATTATTAGTTTATTTTCTCGCCATTTTTCTTTCTTGTTCCTTATTTCAAAAACCCCAAAAATATACTTTCCCATAACAAATAATAAACTACACTTCCCTGCAATTCCTTGAAAGACGACCCGAGGTTTAAATACTTCGGTTAATTTTATTGAGTTTGCTTAAGTAACAAACAAATTGAACATTGACTGAGGAAAATTTGTTGGTTTAGAACTATACTTGTAACGCAACATTTTTATGAAAATCTTTACTGACATTTTTCCTCCGTCAACTACCCACAACCCGACGTTACCCGGGACTAAGCCTGAATATGATTTTTCCAACTGCGTAAGTTTTGTATATATGCCTAATGGACAAAGCCACGTACATTCTGGCAACCAGCAATCGTCGCAGGGCTTGATGCCATAGTATGCTAACAGTTGGAGGAACATTGTGCATTCTGATGGGTGTCCCACCATCATATAGTCTCTGGCTAGGCAGGGTGGAAGTTCGCTATACCAGGTAATCTCTAACACCTTGAGATTTACAGTTTCTTTTTCTGTGGCACTTTTCAATGAACTTTATTTCTAAGGGACTTCTCTACCCTTTCTTTTTGTAAAAACTTGTGCTCGGTCTCTTCTCTTTAAATCTCTCAGCCTTTGTCACATTTACTATTTTGTCCTTGATATTTTTATATATTTTAATTTTGCCTTTTTGCATATAACTTCTCTTTTTACCATTTTCTTTAGGCTTTTAGTGACGTTTTCACCACTAATGATATTACTTTACCATTTTACCCTCATATCTTTTTTAAAAGACTTTTTTACACTTCATTAAGTTAATTAACCATTTTTATATTTCATTTTAAGCCTAAAATTATCAATTTATCCCCAAGTGTTCTAATTTTTTCGTTTGATTTTATTTTGTGTTAAAACTTTACCGAATTAATCCTAGAATTTTTCTATGACCAAATCACCCTTAATATTTTTTAATAAATACCAATTTGATCCTTATAAACCTGAAAGACTATTTTACCCTTTATTATTTTATTTACTTGTTTAGTTACCATATGTTGCATTTTTATTCCTAACTTTTACTAAAACTTTTATTTAGGTCCAAAATTTTATTTTAATTATAATTTTGAACCAAATAATTTATATAATTACTATTTTATCCCTAGAACTATTAAATTCAGAATTTGAATTATATCTTGCATAAATTATATTTTTAGTCTTCTTTTTTTTTGAAAATGACCACAACACCCTTTTTTCTTTTACACTTCTGTTCCATATGATTAAAACTATTTTTCTTTTTTTTTAACTCTTTAACAATTCACTTTTGAGGTCTTCAGGGACTGAATTTTTAAGAAGTACAGGTTTACATTTCTATTCACTTTTGGTGACTTTTAAAACTTGAAACTTAAACTCTAAGTGCTTTAAATATTTTTCGTTGTTCCATATAATTTTCAGAGATAAATAAGCTTCATATATTACTCAAATAACAAGCCAAAAATAGAAAAGCATCAATGAATTTTTAGATTACAAAATTGAACACAAAATCACCAAACAAAGTGGATTATATGAACACCGAAATAAGAACAAACAGATTTTAGTTCGATTCTTAGACCTCTCAAATACCAGAAAACACTCACATAAAGACAGGAACACGGCTGGTGATGGTGCAATTTTTCACTCACACAAAGACAGGAACACGGCTGGGGGTGGTGCAGTTTTTCTTGGTCAAAAAGTGTAACAAAAAGTTATGAAATTTAGCCACTTTAAGCTTGAGTTTCTCTAGCTCCTTATGCCTGCTTTATATGGGCTTGCAGTTTCTTTTTTCACGGCATTTTTCAATAAACTTTATCTCTAAAGGACTTTTCTGTCCTTCCTTTTTATAAAAACTTGTGCCCGGTTTCTTCTCTTTAAATCTCTCAGTCTTTGTCCTATTTATTATTTTACCCTTGGTACTTTTATATATTTTCAATTTGTCCTTTTGTATATAACTTCTCTCTTTATCATTTTCTTTAGGTTTTAATCTCTTTCACCACTAATAGTGTTACTTTACTATTTTACCCTCGTACCTTTTCTAAAATACCCTTTTACCCTTCATTAAGTTAATTAACTATTTTTATATTTTACTTAAAATATAAAGTTACCATTTTACCTCTAAATTCTCTAGTTTTTTTTGTTTAATTTTAGGTTTAATTACTCTGTCGGTCCCTATAATTTCACCGAATTTTCAATTAGGTCCCTATACTATATCAAATTTTGTAAGTCCTTACCGTGACAAAAATATTGAAATTAATAGAATATTCTATTAAACTATACAGAATATTCAGTAAAGTGTTAGGTATATTCAGTTTGTTTAATAGAATATTCTGTCAAAACTTTACCGAATTGATCCTAGAATTTTTTATGACCAAATCACCCTTAATATTTTCAATAAATGTCAATTTTACCTGTAGAAACCTAAATGACTATTTTACCTTTTATTATTTTATTTACTTGTTTAGTTACGATATGTTGCACTTTTACTCTTAACTTTTACTAAAGTTTTTCTTAGGGTTTTAATTATAATTTTGACCTAACTAATTTATATAATTACTATTTTACCTCTAAAACTAGTACATTCTTACTTAAATTATATTTTGGCCCTCTTTTTATTCGAAAATAACTAAATACCCTTTTTACTTTTACACACTTGTTCCATAAGATTAATACTATTTTTCTAACTTCTTTTTAACTCTTTAACACGTCACTCCTCAGGTCATCAGGGACAGAAATTTCTAGAAGTATAGGTTTGATGGCCAGAGTCCACTTTTAGTGACTTTTAAGGCTTAAAATTTAAACCCCAAGGGCTCTAAATATTTTTGGCTATTTCATATCATTTTTAGAGGTAAATAAGCTTCATATATCACTCAAATAACAAAGCAAAAAATAAAAAAGCACCAATGAATTTTCAGATTACAAAATTGAACACAAAATTACCACAAAGTGGATTATATAAACATCGAAACAAGCATAAACATATTCTATCTAATCCTAACCCTTACCTCTTATTTAATTCAGATCTTAGACTTCTCAAACACCAGAAAACACTCACACAATGGTAGGGACACTGCTGGTGGCGGTGTAGTTTTTTCTTGGCTGAAAAATGTCATAAAAAGTGATGAAATTTAGCCACTTTAAGCTTGAGTTTCTCTAGCTCTTTAGGCGTGCTCCATATATAATTCAAGAGGAGTTTTATAGTTATAGAAGATATAAAAAATTCATCATGATTACTTTTGAAAAAACAGAAAAATGGAATTAGTGAAAACAGGTAAGAAATTGTGTTTGTATGGCTTGAATTCTTGAAGAACACTTGAAGAACAATGGAAGAAAAGTTGGAATAAAGGCTGAAACACAGAGAAGAAGTACAGGAATTTACTTTCTTTTTCTCTCTAAAACTCCGCCATTTTGTGTAAAAATGTATAAAGTGTTTCATGAATTTTGTGATCAAGAATTTCTTAAATAAAAATATGAGTCTTGGTTAAATTAATTGTGGTATAAGGAGCTAAAAAAATCAGAGGAGAATGAGTTGAGATTGAGAAAGAATGGGTGTGACTTCGAGAAAACACAATCAGCCTCACAATGACGTGCTTATCCGTAGTTAATCGCGATTAGTTACTCGGAGTTAAAAACAGAGTAGAGAGGAGCGGATTACTTGAAAAACAAGCAAGATGATTCGGAATCTTTATGAGTTGTTTGCTGAATACTAGTCAGAGGTTCGTTTTGGAGTAACTTATCCCGTGCGGTAAAATATTAGCAACTAGGATTTATTTTAAGGTATAAATCATGAATGAATGCTAAGATTAATCTTGGGACACAATTACCAAAGTATAAATTATTTTTACCATTGATTTTAAGATTATTTTTTATTACCAACTTTTTCCTAGCATGCGTAAAAACCATCACTAAAAGTGAATTTTCAGCTCAAAAAGTGTCTAGTGAGAAAAATAAACCAATGGCAGCCAAGTATTTAATTTTTACTAGTAAAATTTAATTTAGAGGAATTAATTACTCTCATAAAGTCAAGTTTGACTCATTAAATACCTTTTACTAATTAACTTTTATTTTTTTATCATTGGGCCTACCTCATTAAATCTTGTTGGGCCATGGTTCGAGATTTTGCAGAATAAGTTATAAAATAGCCAGACAAATCAATTTACTAAAAATCGTGTCCTAACCTAACCCAAATTTCAAGTCAGGGACCATGCTATCAAATTAAAACATAGTCTTGTAATTTATGTAACCAATGTCTAAATATGGCCGTTTCTTCACATTCCCATTAACATACTTCAGTTCACCCTATAAATTGATCTTAAAATATTTTTCATGATGAAAAACAGGAACTATTTTAAATTTGTTCATCTGTAAATAATTACACCTAATCAAAGTCCACTTCATGACACTTATTATCTAACTATGACAATAATCTAAAACACTCACAAACAACATGTAATAACAAAAAGAAAAGAGAGAGAGAGAGCAGGCATGTGGGGCACATGCCCCACTTAAGCTTTTTTTCTCTCTCCTTACTCTTCCTTGATCCTCCTCAGTCTCTCATTTTCTCTTTCTCTATTCCTTCATACAATTCAAACCCTCTCCTCCCTTTTAACTCTTTTCCCATTCTATCATCTTTGTTTCAAAATTCTTACCTAACTACAATACACTAGATTTTATTTTTATTCTTTTATTTTATCTCAATTTTAATATATCACTTATACCAAAAAAAATTATTTTCTCACAATCTCATTAATGGAGTTCAAGTTTAGTGGGTGAGGAAAGAGCTTCAGATCTTGAATTTTAGTCATTATTAAAACTTCAAAGTAACTCTTTAACTTAATAATTAGTTATATCTCTAAATTTTGTCATCTCTATATTTATGGTATGCAAATTAGTATTATTAAGGTTAAAAAATTTGGGACTTTTGTCAAATTGAGAAGGATTATATTAATTAACAATATTATTAGCTCATAATTGTTGTTGTTGTTGTTATTGTCAGTGGATATTATACCTATAATTACGTTTAAATGTATTACTATTAATATTTAATTTGAATTATGAGTTTTTGCATTTGAAATTATTTGATTGTTGTGAATTTTGAATTATTAGAATGAATAATTACTTTTAAAAATTCATAATTTTATACAAATACACATAAGGCGATATTAGTATACATTAAAAAATATACATGTTTTTTTTAGGTTGACTTTATTATATTTTAACAAGGATAAGTACAAGCCAATTTTAAAAAATTTTACCTTAAATATTTTTAAAAGTATTTTCATCTTTTAAAACTGCAAATATAAGTATATAGTTTATTTTTTTATCAAATACAAAACAAAAAGAGTTTGTACTTTTAAAAAATACAAATATTTTTTCAAAAATCTTACCAAATTGAATCTCGAGAGTGAGTTTTTGGAACATGAAAAGAAAATATATATCACTACAAAAAAGGGTTAAAATAGCGGTTTTTTATGGAAATTACGACGGTTACAACTGCCATTATTACAAAAAAATGACACCTCCAAGAAACGCCAGAATTCTGAGCGCCATTCTGGTTATTACGGCGGTTTTCTGAAAACCGCCGTAATAACCAGTGGATAATACGGCGGTTTTCTTACGGTTATAATGGCGGTTTTAACCACCATTTTAACCAAATAAAACGGCAGTTTTGTTATTGTTTAAAAGGGCGGTTTGTAACCGCCGTTTTTACCAGGATTTAATGGCATCCTTCTCGTTTAAAATGGCGTTTCTAACCGCCGTTTTTACTTGGGTTTAATTGCATCCTTTTGTTTAAAATGACGTTTCTAACCGCCATTTTTACCTGTATTTAATGGCATCCTTTTCGTTTAAAATGGTATTTCTAACCGCTGTTTTTACTTGTGTTTAATGGCATCCTTTTCGGTTAAGATGGCATTTTCTAACCGCCGTTTTTACCAGGATAAAATGTTACCTTTTTTGTTTGAAATGGCAATTTTTAGCTGTTATTTTTATCTAAGTATGATGGCAATTTTATACTTTTTAAAATGAGATTGAAACTACTTATTTAAGGTGACATTTTTAGAACTCAAATTTTAAAATCTCATAATAACCAAAAGGCATAACCTTAAATCATACATCATAATAAGATTTTTTAATTCATACACGATCTTCGAAAATAAAAAATCATAATCCAAAAACAAAGTATCAAAGATAACATTTTTCAATAATTCGTCTTAACACATATATATAATACTTAATACATAAAATCTTTATCATACAAGATTATTCTTCTTTGTTGCTCACTCTAGAAGATCTACTTCCTAAATCTCTTGGTGATGGAATCTCACTCGGTTGATCCAATCCCTATAATAAAAATATAATTATTATGAGTACAAAAAATACAAAAAAAGGGAGATATTGATATATATTTTAATATAGAATTTTATTTCTTCTTATAAAGTTCTCTACCCTTTCACCTATCACAGAAGAGATAGAATTGTGATTTTAAATCTTTATTAGACTATTAGACAACCAACCCTAATGTACATCAAGATTATAGCATTGAAAAATAATTAATGGATTGCTAATTTTCTTGATTAGACATGAATATCATCTTATGGCAAATGTTAGTCGATAGTAACCAAATGTTAATAAGACATAAGACAAGCATTGCTATTCGAATTTATATGCTCACCTCAAAGATATTCAAGTATCTGGCAAAAAAGAAAGCACTCCAAATTAAGATTGTGGTAATTTTTTATGACATGGGCTATCACATCTGCCCATTGACTGTTCCAAAATTGGCAATTTGATATAGATCCCCACAAGTCTATACATTCTTCAATCTAATCACTGCCAACTCAATTATAAAACTTAATTTCGCAGAAAGCCAATAAAAAAATTAAAGAGAAAAAAGAAAGAAGGAAATATATACTTCTTACTGTGAATAAAAATTCTGATTGTCCACGTTCATAGGAAGGAATAGTCTTGCAAACCCAGATCCCTCAAAGGATGAATTATGCCATGGGTTTTGCAATAAAGATCTATAAATTTATTCATTGAGCACAAGAAAATTCATCATTTGATAATAAATAATATAGTAAAAAAAACCCTTAAAAAACAAATAAATGAATAATAAATCCTTATATGGCTGATGGCTCAAACAAGGCAATTCACTTTAATAACAATTTTAGCTAAGCATCAACATAGAATACAAAAATAAAATCAGAATGAGAAATCTTTCATGAGGATAAATTAACATTATACAGAAACAATGCCAGGGCACTCACTTAAACTCAGACCATATCTCAAAGGCAGAACCTGATGGGAAGAATCTCCGGCAGGACTGATCTTCACACATATGTTGCAGGTACTGGATACCCATATTCCCATTACCTCCCTCCCAAAATAGAACATAGATCCACCAATACACTTCATTTATCAGAGACAAAAATAGTTAAATCATCTAACTTAGTTGATCATTTACTGAAATTAAAAACAAGAAGAGTAGGCCCAGCCTAGGTTTGTGCGGTTAAGGTTGTTGTACACGACCTGATCAGAAAAGAAGAAATGTTTGTTACTTTTATTTTAGTTGGAAGGGGGGTGCCCCCCTTTAATACGAGAGCTGAAGTCGACCCTTCCCCCGCTTCTTAAAGGAATTGGTTTTGGGCCCGGAGCTGTTGCTGAAGGGAATTAACCGCTTCTGCAAGGGCCTGCCTTCGAGCAGCAAGCCGGGCCTCTATTTGAATAAAAGGGGCACGAAGCTCCGCCTGCTGTCGGGCCTGCTCTTGGTCACTAGCCGAATCCATTGAGCGGGCTTGCTCCACCCGCTCGTCGACTTTGAAAAGACACGTCCTAAGACGCGCCGGCTCCTGCTCAAGCGCGACCATATTGGGTTGAATACCTTCTACCTGTGATTCATTCAAGCCTTGCGAGGCTGAGTCCTCTTGAAGAAACCCAAAATGACATAAAGGTAGAAGCTTACTTCAAATTGCTCAACCCCACTGTATGATATTCACCTCAAATCTGAGTAAACAGAAAAAAAAATTGAAAAAAAACCCACAAAACCCAAAAAATATCATAACAAATGAAATTAATTTCATATATAGTTTATAGCTTTATATAAGATGTCCTTGATGACAAGACTAAATTAAAGGTACTAATCACAATTAGGCAGTAATTGGATGGAACAGAACACAAAAAAAGGCCATGGTATCTATGTTGTATAAAAATGACAAAAATCAAAAGTTATTCTGCTTGTAAATTGGTTGCAAATTTAGGGCATGACACTCGGCAGTAACTGATTGCAACTTAAGCACGTATACAAAATTAGACACAAGAGAATGATTTTTTTTCAACCTTTTAACATCAGACAATGTGATTTTCTTTAATAACAACATTTTTTTCTAGATATATTGTTATGACAAATTTTTGCAGCTAATAAATCAAAAGAGAGTAAGATATATACCTGAACCTGATTTATATAAACTAAGCATGCCATTACTCTGTCCTTTCGCCTACCTTCCGTGGTAAAAATAAATCATTGAATAAGAACAAAAATAAAAATAATAATGGAGATAGAAAATAAAAGCAAATACCAATTCTGCCTTAAAGTATTGAAAATGAAAAAGAAAATCAAGTAGATCTTAATCCTTCACATGGATTACTTTTGAAGTTTAGGTAACATGCAAATTGGATATCTTTACATTAAATTATCTTTAAATTGAATATAATTAGTTAAACTTGCAATACGCTTATAATGCACCTTCATGCTTGCTCAACTTAGATATACACTCACCTTCTTCTTGGCAGTAGCAAGTTCCTTCTTAATCCCACCTGTAAGTAACAAGGTATCAAGTAAGCAATCAAATTTGGAAGACATTTTATTTTGAGTTCAGTGGAAAATTTCATTCATCATTATTAAAGAGATATTTATTACTTATTGTTCCAAACATAACCATTTAAATCTTTTCATCTTTTAAGTATATATATCCTCCCTTCTCTTCATTTGGATTTCCTAACAAATTCAAATCTTAATAAAAAAATGATAGTTCATTTCATTTATGTTCAGATTATATTGAAAAGGTGTTTTATATAAAGAAAATAAAAATTGAATACTTCTGATAAATCATGAACCTACCAGATAGATGACAAAATTAAATGTCCACCTATATAAGTACACTAGTAGTTCTTGTTTAACTAAGGCCTTACACAAAATCACAACTTACCATCATTTGGCTCTAAGACCAGTGCATTTTTAAAGCTTTCAACTGCAGCATTGATGAGCGGATAATTTATACGCTTTTTGGCATTGTTTTTAGGTAGTTTTTAGTATGTTTTAGTTAGTTTTTATTATATTTTTATTAATTTTTAAATAAAAATAACATTTCTGGACTTTACTATGAGTTTGTGTATTTTTCTGTGATTTTAGGTATTTTCTGGCTGAAATTGAGGGACCTGAGCAAAAATATGATTCAGAGGCTGAAAAAGGACTGCAGATGCTGTTGGATTCTGACCTTCCTGCACTCGAAGTGGATTTTCTGGAGCTACCGAAGCCCAATTTGTGTGCTCTCAATTGCGTTAGAAAGTAGACATCCTGGGCTTTCCAGCAATATATATAATAGTCCATACTTTGCCCGAGATTTGATGGCCCAAACCGGCGTTCCAAGTCAGCATAAAAATTCTGGCGTTGACGAGAGGACTTTTGCGTGGTCTAGAAATTTGCGGATAAATCCTCGTTGTAAGTATAGTTTCTAAACCTTCAAAAGTCCTTTCATATAAACGTTTTTGGTTGTCACAAGTAACAAACCCCTTTTAAATTGATAACCGAGTATTTAAACCTCGGGTCGTCTTCTCAAGGAACTGTAGGGAAGTATGTTCTTATTATTGGTTATGGAGATTGTAAATTCGGGGTTTCAAGAATGAGGAACAAATATGACAAATAATTTAAATGGCAATTAAAAATAAATAAATACTGTAAAGCAAACTTTTGGGCAAGGTATGAGAAATTGGAAGTCCAGACTTAGTTATCCTTATCAATAACAATGAAAGTCGAATCTTAATTCCACTTGGTCAGCCTTTACTAAAGTAAAGGAAAGTCAAGGGACTAATTAGTTTGATCTTCGAATCCTATTTATTTCCTAAGAAAAAGTTGGGATTATTGAAGCTCAGCTCAATTAGCAAAGATAACAGTTATCAATTATGTTGAGATAAGATAACTCCTAGAGAGGAGAGAACCTCTCTCAAAACTAGATCTAAATCATGGAAAAGTAACTAAATTGGCGAGCTCTCCTTGAATGGATGCATTCCCTCACTTCATAACCTCTGGTCTATGCCTTCTGGACTTGGATTTGGGCGAAAAAGGGCTTCAGAATTCGCTATGAGCATTTTTTGCAATTTCTGGTGCGTGGCCTCTATCACGCGTCCACGTGGGTCACGCTGTCGCATCATTCGGAGCTTTTCTTGTCACGCGGTCGCGTCAGTCATGCGACCGTGTCATGTTCGTTCTGCTTAAGGCGCGCGGTCGCGTCAGTCATGCAGCCGCGTCGCTGCTTCTTTGCGCTTGGCATGCGTCCGCGTCGCCCATGCGATCGCGTGGATGCCAGTTTCTTCAGAAGCTCCATTTTGTGCTTTCCTTCCTTTTTTGTATGTTTTCTTTCCATCCTTTAAGTCATTCCTACCTTAGAAGATCTGAAAACTACTCAACACACTAATCACAGCATCGAATGGAATTAAAGGTGATTAAAATAATTAATTTAAAAGCATAGGAAATATGTTTTTCACATACATCACATAATAAGGAAGGGAAAGTAAAACCATGCAATTAACATGAATAAGTGGGTGAAGGATTGAATAAATCACTCAAATTAAGCACAAAATATATCATAAAATATGGGTTTATCAACCTCCCCACACTTAAACAATAGCATGTCCTCATGCTAAATCCAAGGTAATAAGTAAGGTTAAAGTGATGGAATGTCATGCAATGCAATCTAATCTAAATGCAACTACCTAAATGCATCATGCAATTCTAATTTATTCACTCATATATAAAGCTTACAGGTAGTTAAATTAATTCACATTCTCAAGGAGTCATATATGTATATAAAGCCAAGCCTTAGATAATCAATAAGCACTTTTACAATTGAGATGGGAGAAAAAGCATTTTATGAACTTGCAAGACAATTAGACAATTCAAACAGAGATAAATGTTAATGAGCTATTGAACCCTCACTGGATTTGTGTTTACTCTCTAGTCACTCAGTGTTTATTGGGTTAATCACTCTATTCCTCTTTTTTTATTCTTCCTTTCTATAACCTTGTTCTTCATCTAACCAATCAACAATTATAGAATACAGTCATACCCAAAATCATGAGGTCTTTAATTAAGGTTGTAATGGGGCCAATGGTAAAGGTAAGGATATATATATAAGGCTAAGTGAGCTAATAAGTGAATCCTTAATTAGACTAAGATCTCACCTAACATACATACTTAGTAAAACAAAACTTCTTTACCTATTTTCCCATATTTTCCCACTTGATGCTACATGCTCATGTTTCAATTTTTATTTTTATCCCATGTGTATTGCTTTTATTTTGCGTTTGGGGAATTCTTTTGTATCCCCTTTATTAAATACTGAAAAATAACCTTTTTTTTAAATGCACATGGTAATTTAATTAATTTGATTTTTCATGAACATGCTTCCCAAAATTTCTTATTTTGAGTTGCTTTATTCTTTTCAACTTTTCTACCTTTTGTTTTTATCATCCATGTTCCCAATGGGTTTTCCACATTTAAACTATTCATAATTTTCTATCTTAAGCTAACCAAGAATTCAACTTGGGATTTTTATTTGTTTTTCAGCTTAAGGCTAGTAGTGTGGCTAATAGAATAAAAGGGGATTTAAAGGCTCAAGAGGGGCTAACAAGGGTGATGTAAAAGGTAGGTTATTTTGGGATAAGTAAGCTAAAATCAAATAATGGCCTCAATCACTCTTTTGGTATGTATCTATATTCTATATTCTATATTCTATAATTAGACATATAGATTAAAACAAAGTAAAGAACATCAGAATATAAAAGAAGGGCGGAACACACAGGAATAAAAATTATGGTTTGAATGAAACCATACAATTAAGCTCAAAACTCACATGCTATGTGTTCTCTAGCTCAAAAATCATTTATCACTTATGTATGTCATGCAGGTTTAGTTAAAAATTCTCATTATTCTCAATGTAAAACTTATATTGAATGGCTTTAAAGTTCTAGTGTTTCTCCTTGATGAAGTGTTGGTAACTTAACTACATGATGTAATGCTATATATACAAGTTTATGGATTTAAATCTGTTATGTTCAAGTTCCTAGCTTACTTTCTTTTTATATTTTCAATTTAAACTAAGCTATCTTATGATAAAAAGGGTAAACTATACTAATTAATCCACTAATAAGTTAGAATTGCAAACTAAATTAAATAACTAAGATATGAACTAAAGTGCAAAATGCAGAAATAGAGTAAAAATACATAAAAGTAGCAATGTATAAGTACTTAGAAAATAAAAATAAAAATAAAGAGAAAAATACAGAAAAATATCCAAAATAAAAGAAAAAGAGTCTGTAGTGGTTCACCAAAATAATACGCCAGAGATGGCGACCTCCCCACACTTAAAATGAAGCATCGTCCCTGATGCTCACTCAAGCAGGGTGTGAAGGGGTGTCATCACTGGAAGGGATGGTAGCTGGTGTCTCTGTGGTGGCTGGCTGAATGTCCGGCTGCTGGAGAGGAGGGGCTGTCTGAATGGGGATCTCAGGATCTGCAGCCTGGATCTGCTGGGGTGCTGCCTGCTGAGTGTCTGCCTGCTCTGCCTCTCCCTGGGGATGGGTCTCTGCCTCGGGCGCATCCGCCTCCTCCTCAGATGCCTCAGATGGTGTGTCAGGCTCGGAGGAGATGTCGCCAGATCGTATCATCAGCTTCAGGTGCTCATAGCGTCGCTTGTTGCGACGCTCCATCTGGTCAAGTCGTCGAAACAAGCGGTGCACCAGATGATGGACAGGCTCTGTGGCAGGTGGAGGTGCAGTGGTGGTGGCAGGGGTAAGTGGTGCAGCAGTGGAGGAAGAGGGACCGGCAGATAGTGTAGCTGTATCATCAGCAGTGTCAGTCAGGAATGGAGGTCTGTAGCCCAAGGCCAGGAAGTTCCTGCTGTGCGGGATAAGCTTCTTGCACTCCGCAGCAGGTGGCCTCTCATCAGCATCTTCCCATGGCACGTCAACTGGACGGCCCAGCTGTGTAACCAGATAGGGAAAGGGAAGAGTGCCTCGGATGTGGACCCTGGCCATATAGTGCTGGATAAAGCGTGGCAGGTACAGGTCCTTGCCCTCCATCACACACCAAAGGAGGGTGATCATAGCGGCTGGTATCTCAGTCTCGTGAGTACTCGGCATAATGTAGTTGCTGAATATCTGATGCCATAGCCGAGCCTCATCGTTCAGGTAAATCCGCTTGATCCCTTTGGGCATGGTGGTGTTCTGACCCATGATCCAAGGAACTGTCGGGTCAAGGGCGATCCTCGCTTTTACTGCGTCCCAGTCAAATCGCATATAGCGCATATCCTTCTCAGCTTTCTGATAGCCATCTGTCTGATCAGTCTTAGGCAAAAGTTTCAGAACCTCTTCTATTGCCTCCTCAGTAACCAGAATCTGCTTCCCTCTGAGGTTCACTGCATCTAGGGAAGTTTTGAAGTAGTTGCAGTAGAATTCCCTAACCCAAGATGCATTAACCTCAGTCAGAGGTCTCTCCAGAAAGAACCAGCCTCTTTGTTTGATCTGATCAGAGGTATATTGCTGGAGTTCTTCTGGGATCTTCAAAGTCCGCTCCAGGTATAGGTTCCTGGAGTTTGCAAACACCGGATACTTCAGCTCACAATATCGGTTTGCAAACTTTACTGAGTCATTGGCGGGAAGTAGCTGGTCGGCCTTCTCCTGCGGGGTAAAGGCTTTCTCCCGCGAGGAGGCATCATGCATGAGGTCGATGATAGAGACGGAGGCTTCTCCTCTTTTCCTTTTGCCAGAAGTGGCCTTGCCTTTTCCCTTTCTCTGGGAATCTGACATCCTGAAAAGCAAAAAACCAGGATATAATAAAAATAGGAAAGCAAATAGGCAAATAATCAAAGAAAACATAAAGTGGCAAAGGAGCAATAGGATAATGAATATGAGTTAAGTAAAATGTGCATTTAGGATTGTATAGGAGTGAAAAGTCTGAAAAGAAGAAATCACAATCCAAAATGTAATTGAATGCAAGTTAAATAGAAAAATTAACATCATGCCTTGGTTAGAATGTTAAAAGAAAAGCAAAAAAAGAAGTTTTGAAAAGGTTAGGTTGGTTAGAGTTAAAATTAGTGAGTTAGTGAAAAATGGGTTAAAGTAAGAGGCATAAGGAAAACAGTCCAAGTAACAAGTAATCACAGGTAGAAGCTATAGGTAACTCATATTCAAACAAGTAAAACAGTTTGATGATGATTCAAATAGAGATAAAGAAAGCAAAAATAGGAATCAAACATCAAAATTGCAGTTTATGAACCAGGAGATCAAAGAAAATAAGAATGTGTGCCTAAGCATTCATGAATTTGTTTGGTGAAATTATTGAAAAGCACAGTTGAAAATGCCAAAACCAAGACATGAACAGAAATATTTTACAGAAATTTGGGCAGCATTCCGGCTAAAATAGGACTTTCCCAGAAAATAAACAGCAATCAAGCAGTTCATATGAATCCAAATTAAAGCTTGCAATTACATATACGGAATATAAACATGAAAGTTCAATGTAAAAAGCAGCAAATGCAGGAAAGTACAGCATATGAACAAGATCACAGCAGCAA
>NC_029785.2:99563098-99566564 GCF_000816755.2 Arachis ipaensis | reverse complement strand
CAAAAAATTTGGGCAGCATTCCGGCTAAAATTGGATTATCCTGGAAAATAAACAACAATCAAAGCAGTTCATATGAATTAAAAATCAAGCTGCAGTTACAGATAATGAATAGAAACATGAAAATTCAGAGTAACAAGCAGCAAATGCAGGAAATCACAGCATATGAACAAGGTCACAGGAATAGCAGAATTGCAGTTTTGATAAAACCGAAGCATGAACAGTGCAAGTAAACAGACCTAGATCCACTAACCACAGCCTAAGCTACCTAACAACCTAAAAATCCACTACAGCATGCATATCTATCTATCCTAATTATGAACAGAAACAGAAAAAATTGTAAAATAACTGCGAAGGATAGGAAGGCGGCGTTCATCGGAACCTGGTAGGCGTGAGGAGTAGAACGGGGTAAGAAAGTGGCTGGGTGGTAGCTGCGACGGCGTCCGGTGCGGTGGAAGGGTATGGCGGCGCGGTGGCGGCTGAGGGGGCAGTGGAGAAGGGGGTAATGGGGATAGGGTTTAGGGTAATTGATAGAGGAAGGGAGGGGGGTTGCGTGTGGGTGGCGGAGGGGGCGCGGCTGGGTTGGGTGCGGCGGTGGGTGGTGGGCAGTGGCGGAGGAGGAGGGAAAAAGAAGAAAGAGGAAGGAAGAAGGGGGAAGGAGGGAGGGTGGTAGGTGGCAGCGGCGTCTGGGTGGTCGGCGGCGTCTGGGTGGTGGCGCGGTGGGTGGTGGGTGGTGGTGGTTGAGGGTTGGGGGAGAAGAGAGGGAGAAGAAGAGTTGGAGGGGAGGTGTCGCGACTGATGGGGTTTCGGGGGGGTTATGCGGCGTCTGGGTGGTGGCGCGGTGGTGGCTGGGTGGTGGTGGTTGAGGGTTGGGGGAGAAGAGAGGGAGAAGAAGAGTTGGAGGGGAGGTGTCGCGACTGATGGGGTTTCGCGTGACTGGGGGGTTATATTTTTGAATCCACGCGGCCGCGTGGAGCACGCGGTCGTGTGGCTAGAGCGAAAAAGGTGGTTGACGCGATCGCGTGGATGACGCGATCGCGCGGAGAGCAAAAAGAGTAAATGATGCGATCGCATGGGGCAGGCGATCGCGTCGCTGGAATTTGTGCTAAACGCACGAATCCAGCGTCATTTCAGCACAACTCTCTGTCTCCTTGGGGGTGTTCGTGCAATCCATGCGACGCGGTCGCGTCGCTCACGCGGTCGCGTGGGATTGATTGTGTGCAAGTGACGCGATCGCATGGGGCATGCGATCGCGTGGGCCATTTTGTGATAGACGCACAATGGCCGCACGATTCCAGCCCAACTCTCTGGACGTTAGATCCTTACGCCGATTTCCAGGTCACGCGGCCGCGTGGATGATGCGGTCACGTGGGGAGTGTAGTTCGCCATTTGACGCGATCGCATGGATGATGCGGTCGCGTCGCGCACCCCTTTTTTTTATATGCAGAATGCGGAATGCAATATGCAGAATGCAGTGCTTAATGTGAATGCTATGCATGATTCCAGGTTCAATAAAATAAAATAAAATTAAAAAACAAACAAAACTAAATAAAATTAAAATTGCAAAAGAAACGATCATACCACGGTGGGTTGTCTCCCACCTAGCACTTTTAGTTAAAGTCCTTAAGTTGGACATTTGAAGAGCTTCCTGTTATGGTGGCTTGTGTTTAAATTCATCTAGAAATCTCCACCAATGTTTGGAATGCCAACAGCCTCTGGGGTCCCAAACTAGGCATGTGAAGCTTCTGAGTAGCTTCAAACAGATTTTCAGGCTCCCGGGGTGATGAATATCAGAATATTTTCCAGGATCCCAAACTTTGGTTCTAAATCTGCCTTTGTTTTGATCTATATTTTTCCATCCGGGCGGTTTAGAAAGTAGATTTTCACCATAGTGACCAAACGTTTTTCGAGATCCATTCAATTGAGCATGATACTAATCCGTGCACTTCGATTTGAAGCGTGGAATCTTATTGAACCTTGTGCACCAGCTCTGAGTACGAGCCATTTCCCTCTTACTCTTAAAGCCGCAGAGAGCTCTAAGCTGGCCATCTGTTTCAAGAAAACCGTATTCAAGTGAAAAAGTAAAGTTAAAAGTTAAGGATTGTACCCACTTGAAGCTTGTATTAGGTGGTACTGGCCTTAGGGAAGGTGTTTCTGGTGGTTCTGTATGTTCTACTCCCTTGTGCTCTTCTGTGAATTCCTCCACTTCCTTGTAAGGTTCTTCAAATGCATCATCACCCTGGTCAAAGTCTTCTATGTCTTCCTCATCACTTGAGTCATAGATTGGAGGTTGAGAGAAATCTACCTCTGTATCATCCTCGTATTCATTTGGGGAAGATTCGTCGATCTCAGAGAACTCACTTGCAGATGCAAGTTCATTACTAAGAGAAATTGACTTGTGACTATCATCATCAAGAGAATTTGCTTCTTGGATTATTCCGTCTGATTCTTCATAAACGACTTGCCTTGGGGATTGTGCGCTATCCTCCTTAGCATTAACTATAATGTCCTTGACGGATTTCTCCTCAACTCTGGATTCCCATGGAGGTTCAGCGTCTCCTAGATCTTCAACCAACTCTTCTTCTTGTACAATGACAGCTTCTTCTACTTGTTCTAGTACGAATTCATGCTCTGTCTTGTCTACTGGAGTTTCTAATATCTTCTTCATGCTACGCTCTTTATTAGATTGTCCACATGGGGTTGTGGTTGGTCCTTGAATGTTCGCGCGTCTAGAAGCTAATTGAATTACTGCTTGCTCCAGTTGTCGAATGGTTGTTTGAAGTTTTTTTACTGTTGCCTTGAGGTGAACCTCTGATTCTCGGGGTGATGGATTTGGACATGAGACATAGGGAAGTGGTGGTGCTTGGGAGTGATTGGATTGGAACTGGGGTAGGAAAGGATCATACGGTGGCGAATGGTGAAGAGAAGCTTGTGAGTGTGGTGGTTCGAGGTTATGTTGAGAGGTTGGTCTATAGGCATGGGGTGGGACTTGTTGGTAGTTACAAGGTTGTCCACCATATCTATCAGTTGGGTATGCATTGTAGACTGGTCGTTGTCCGTGATATCTTGGAGGGTGTTGTTGCCTAAAGGGTTGATTAGATCCTCTTGGCTCCATCCATCCTTGATTGGTTTGACCTTGATGCATATTCCCGCTGTAACTTCTATTTCCTTCAACAAAGTTAGAGCCAAACTCAAAGCGAGAGGGGTGAGATTTCATAGTAGCAAATAAAATTAAAAAGGAAAAACAGAAATAAATAAACAAGTAAAGGAAAAATATGTACAATAACCAATAATAAGGCACACGTTAGCAGTTCCCCGACAACGGCACCATTTTGACGAGAGGACATTTGCGTGGTCTAGAAATTTGCGGATAAATCCTCGTTGCAAGTATAGTTTCTAAACCTTCAAAAGTCCTTTCATACAAATGTTTTTGGTTGTCACAAGTAACAAACCCCTTTTAAATTGATAA
>NC_029785.2:99557558-99563078 GCF_000816755.2 Arachis ipaensis | reverse complement strand
GGGATTGTGCGCTATCCTCCTTAGCATTAACTATAATGTCCTTGACGGATTTCTCCTCAACTCTGGATTCCCATGGAGGTTCAGCGTCTCCTAGATCTTCAACCAACTCTTCTTCTTGTACAATGACAGCTTCTTCTACTTGTTCTAGTACGAATTCATGCTCTGTCTTGTCTACTGGAGTTTCTAATATCTTCTTCATGCTACGCTCTTTATTAGATTGTCCACATGGGGTTGTGGTTGGTCCTTGAATGTTCGCGCGTCTAGAAGCTAATTGAATTACTGCTTGCTCCAGTTGTCGAATGGTTGTTTGAAGTTTTTTTACTGTTGCCTTGAGGTGAACCTCTGATTCTCGGGGTGATGGATTTGGACATGAGACATAGGGAAGTGGTGGTGCTTGGGAGTGATTGGATTGGAACTGGGGTAGGAAAGGATCATACGGTGGCGAATGGTGAAGAGAAGCTTGTGAGTGTGGTGGTTCGAGGTTATGTTGAGAGGTTGGTCTATAGGCATGGGGTGGGACTTGTTGGTAGTTACAAGGTTGTCCACCATATCTATCAGTTGGGTATGCATTGTAGACTGGTCGTTGTCCGTGATATCTTGGAGGGTGTTGTTGCCTAAAGGGTTGATTAGATCCTCTTGGCTCCATCCATCCTTGATTGGTTTGACCTTGATGCATATTCCCGCTGTAACTTCTATTTCCTTCAACAAAGTTAGAGCCAAACTCAAAGCGAGAGGGGTGAGATTTCATAGTAGCAAATAAAATTAAAAAGGAAAAACAGAAATAAATAAACAAGTAAAGGAAAAATATGTACAATAACCAATAATAAGGCACACGTTAGCAGTTCCCCGACAACGGCACCATTTTGACGAGAGGACATTTGCGTGGTCTAGAAATTTGCGGATAAATCCTCGTTGCAAGTATAGTTTCTAAACCTTCAAAAGTCCTTTCATACAAATGTTTTTGGTTGTCACAAGTAACAAACCCCTTTTAAATTGATAACCGAGTATTTAAACCTCGGGTCGTCTTCTCAAGGAACTGCAGGGAAGTATGTTCTTATTATTGGTTATGGAGATTGTAAATTCGAGGTTTCAAGAATGAGGAACAAATATGACAAATAATTTAAATGGCAATTAAAAATAAATAAATACTGTAAAGCAAACTTTTGGGCAAGGTATGAGAAATTGGAAGTCCAGACTTAGTTATCCTTATCAATAACAATGAAAGTCGAATCTTAATTCCACTTGGTTAGAATTGGCGAGCTCTCCTTGAATGGATGCATTCCCTCACTTCATAACCTCTGGTCTATGCCTTCTGGACTTGGATTTGGGCCAAAAGGGCTTCAGTGAGCGTTTTCTGCAATTTCTGGTGCGTGGCCTCTGTCACGCGTCTGCGTAGGTCACGCGGTCGCGTCATTCGGAGCTTTTCTTGTCACGCGGTCGCGTCAGTCATGCGACCGCATCATATTCGTTCTGCTTAAGGCGTGCGATCATGTCAGTCATGCGGCCGCGTCGCTGCTTCTTTGCGCTTGGCATGCGTCCGCATCGCCCATGCGATCGCGTGGATGCCAGTTTCTTCAGAAGCTCCATTTTGTGCTTTCCTTCCATTTTTGTAAGTTTTCTTTCCATCCTTTAAGTCATTCCTACCTTATAAGATCTAAAAACTACTCAACACACTAATCACGGCATCGAATGGAATTAAAGGTGATTAAAATAATTAATTTAAAAGCATAGGAAATATGTTTTTCACATACATCACATAATAAGGAAGGGAAAGTAAAACCATGCAATTAACATGAATAAGTGGGTGAAGGATTGAATAAATCACTCAAATTAAGCACAAAATATATCATAAAATATGGGTTTATCAGGCGTCAAAATGCTAGAACTGGTATAAAAGCTGGAATTAAACGCCCAAACTGGCACAGAAGCTGGCGTTTAACTCCAAGAAAAGTCTCTACATGTGAAAGCTTCAATGTTCAGCCCAAGCACACACCAAGTGGGCCCGAAAGAAGATTTCTGCATTAATTACTTATTTCTGTAACCCTAGGCTACTAGTTTTCTATGAATAGGACCTTTTGCTATTGTATTTTCATATACTTTCATAGAATTTTTCATCTTTGGAACTTATATGTTCACGTTAGGAGGCTGGCCTCACGGCCTTGCCTAGACCTTTTGTTCTTATGTATTTTCAACGGTGGAGTTTCTACACCCCATAGATTAAGGTGTGGAGCTCTGCTGTTTCTCATGAATTAATGCAAAGTACTACTGTTTTCTATTCAATTCACCCTTACTTCTTTTCCAAGATATACTCTCGTACTTAATTCAGTTAAGTCAGAATGAAGGGGTGACCCGTGATAATCACCTAATCTTCGTTACTCACTTAGCCAAGGTCGCGTGCTTGACAACTACAAAGCGATCTACATGATGTTCAACGTAGTCATTGGACGACAGCTGGAGTATACTCTCTTGGGTTTCTAATCTAAGATTAGAACCTTCGTGGTATAGGCTAGAACTATTGGCGGCCATTCCTGAGATCCAGAAAGTCTAAACCTTGTCTGTGGTATTCTGAGTAGGATCTGGGAAGGGATGACTGTGACGAGCTTCAAACTCGCGAGTGTTGGGCGTAGTGACAGATGCAAAATGATCAATGGATCCTATTCCAACATGATCGAGAACCGACAGATGATTAGCCGTCCGGTGACAGCGCATTTAGACCATTTTCACTGAGAGGACGGGAGGTAGCCATTGACAACGGTGAAATCCAACATAAAGCTTGCCATGGAAAGGAGTATGAATGATTGGATGAAGGCAATAGGAAAGCAGAAGTTCAGGAGGAACAAAGCATCTTCATACGCTTATCTGAAATTCTCACCAATGAATTACATTAGTATCTCTATCTTATTTTATGTTTTATTTATCTTTTAATTATCTTAAACTCCATAACCATTTGAATCCACCTGACTGAGATTTACAAGATGACCATAGCTTGCTTCAAGCCGACAATCTCCGTGGGATCGACCCTTACTCACGTAAGGTTTATTACTTGGACGACCCAGTGCACTTGCTGGTTAGTTGTGCGGAATTGTGAAAAAGAGTTGAGATTACAATTGTGCGTACCAAGTTTATGGCGCCGTTGCCGGGGATCGTTCGAGTTTGGACAACTGAGGATTCATCTTGTTGCTCAGATTAGGTAATTTTATTTTATGTTTAAGCTTTTTACTCTTTATTTTCGAAAAAAAAGAAAAAAATATTTCTATTCTGTTCTTCAGAGTTTTTAAGAACGAATTCTAGAGTTTCATGATGATTTGTTGAAGTCTGGCTGGTTGTGAAACCATGTCTAAACTTTTGGACCGAGGTTTCAACTTATCATCACAAGAGCTTGTTGATTTCTATCAATTTCGCTATTAAAAGTAATGATCTGCTAAAGCTTGGCTGGCCATCGGCCATGTCTAGTGTTTTGGACTGAAGCTTTCATTGAAGGCTTGGCTGGCTAGTAAGCCATGTCTAATTTCTAGACCGGAGTTTTAGACTAACATTGCATGATTCCTGGAATTCTCATTAAAAATTTTGAATTCCTTACTTTCTCTTCTTCCAATTAATTTTCGAAAAAAATACAAAAAATTTATAAAATCATAAAAACCAAAAAAAAAAATTGTGTTTCTTGTTTGAGTCTAGTGCTAATTTTTATGTTTGGTGTCCTGCATGTTTTATTTAATTCCCTGCATTTTTCGAATGTATGAATTTTGTTCTTCATTAATCTTCAACTTGTTCTTGATGATTTCCTTGCTCTGATCTTTAATATCTCTTGTTTTGTGTGTTTAGTTGTTTCTCATATGCATTCTCAATTTGTTAGTATTTCTAATATGGAAATTTCTAAGTTTGGTGTCTTGCATGCATTGTATGTTTAATCTTAGTTTTACATGATTAGTTTCATTTTGTTGTTTTTCATCATTAAAAATTTAAAAAAAAAATTTTCTTTTAAAGTCAGTATTATAGAGAATTGAAGATTCAGAACATGCAGCAGAGGAATTACACAGAAAAAGCTAGGCGTTCAAAATGCCCAGTGAGAAAGGAAAACTGGCGTTTAAACGCCAAACGCCAGCCAGGGTACCTGGCTGGGCGTTACACGCCCAAAAGGGTAGGATTTTGGACATTAAATGCCAGAATGAATACCATTCTGGGCGTTTAACGCTAAGATGGCACAAGAGGGAAGATTTTATTTTCAATTCAAATCTTTTTCAAATCATATCTTTTCAATCATATCTTTTCAAAATCAATTTCTTTCCATTTTCAAAAATCCTTGCTATACAATTAGTGATTTGATTCAAAAATTTCTTCCTTGTTAAGAAATGATCAAATTTTAAATTTTAGAATCATATCTTTTAAATTTCTTGTTAGCCAAGTCATTAATTTTAAAAATCAAATCTTTTTAATTGATTGTCAATCATATCTTTTTGAAAACCATATTTTCTCAATCATATCTTTTCAATCACATCTTTTTCAAATTTGATTTTCAATCATATCTTTTTGATTTCTAATTTCAAAATCTTTTTTTTAAAACCACTTAACTACTTTGTCAATTTTAATTTTCGAAAATCATCAATCAATTTTTTTTTAAAAAAATTTCTTTTGATTATTTCAAAATCTTTTTAAATTTAATTTCGAAAATTCTTCCCCTCTTCTCACATCCTTCTATTTAAGGACTAACACTCCTCCACTATCAGCAATTCGGACTCTCTCTCTATAAGTTCGAATTCTCTCTTCTCTACCTCCTCCTTCCATTCTTCTTTTCCTCTGACACCTCAAGGAATCTCTATACTGTGACATAGAGGATTCCATACTTTCTTGTTCTCTTCTCTTTCATATGAGCAGGAGTAAGGACAAAGGCATTCTTGTTGAAGCTGATCTTGAACCTGAAAGGACCTTGAAGAGAAAGCTTAGAGAAGCTAAAGCACAACTCTCTAGAGAGGACCTAATAGAAATTTTCAAACAAGAAGAAGCCATGGCAGCCAAAAATAACAACAATGCAAGGAAAGTGCTTGGTGACTTTACTGCACCTACTCCCGACTTCTATGGGAGAAGCATCTCTATCCCTGCCATTGGAGCAAACAACTTTGAGATTAAGCCTCAATTAGTTTTTTTAATGCAACAGAATTGCAAGTTTCATGGACTTCCATTGGAAGATCCTCATCAGTTCTTAGCTGAATTCTTGCAAATCTGTGACACTATCAAGACCAATGGGGTTGATCCTGAGGTCTACAGACTTATGCTTTTCCCCTTTGCTGTAAGAGACAGAGCTAGGACATGGTTGGATTCACAACCTAAAGAAAGCCTGAACTCTTGGGAAAAGCTGGTCAATGCCTTCTTGGCAAAGTTCCTTCCACCTCAAAAATTGAGCAAGCTTAGAGTGGAAGTCCAAACCTTCAGACAAAAGGAAGGTGAATCCCTCTATGAAGCTTGGGAAAGATATAAGCAATTGATCAGAAGGTGTCCTTCTGACATGCTTTCAGAATGGAGCAT
>NC_029785.2:99528436-99554263 GCF_000816755.2 Arachis ipaensis | reverse complement strand
GAAATCAGTTCTTAGTTCTTAGCTGAATTCTTGCAAATCTGTGACACTATCAAGACCAATGGGGTTGATCCTGAGGTCTACAGACTTATGCTTTTGCTGTAAGAGTTTCCTTTTGCTGTAAGAGACAGAGCTAGGACATGGTTGGATTCACAACCTAAAGAAAGCCTGAACTCTTGGGAAAAGCTGGTCAATGCCTTCTTGGCAAAGTTCCTTCCACCTCAAAAATTGAGCAAGCTTAGAGTGGAAGTCCAAACCTTCAGACAAAAGGAAGGTGAATCCCTCTATGAAGCTTGGGAAAGATATAAGCAATTGATCAGAAGGTGTCCTTCTGACATGCTTTCAGAATGGAGCATTATAGGTATCTTCTATGATGGTCTATCTGAACTGTCCAAGATGTCATTGGATAGCTTTGCAGGAGGATCTCTTCATCTGAAGAAGACGCCTGCAGAAGCTCAGGAACTCATTGAAATGGTTGCAAATAACCAATTCATGTACACTTCTGAAAGGAATCCTGTGAATAATGGGACAACTCAGAAGAAAAGAGTTCTTGAGATTGACACTCTGAATGCCATATTGGCTCAGAACAAAATATTGACTCAGCAAGTCAATATAATTTCTCAGAGTCTGTCTGGAATGCAAGCAGCAACAGGCAGTACCAAAGAATCTTCATCTGAAGAAAAAGCTTATGATCCTGAGAATCCAGCAATGGAAGAGATGAATTACATGAGAGAATCCTATGGAAACACCTATAATTCTTCATGGAAAAATCATCCAAATCTCTCATGGAAGGACCAACAGAGGCCTCAACAAGGCTTCAACAACAGTAATGGTGGAAGAAATAGGTTTAGCAATAGAAAACCTTTTCCATCATCTTCTCAGCAACAGCCAGAGAATTCTAAGCAGAGCCACTCTGACTTAGCAACCATAGTCTCTGATCTAATTAAAACCACTCAAAGTTTCATGACTGAAACAAGGTCCTCCATTAGAAATTTGCAGGCACAAGTGGGTCAGCTGAGTAAGAAAATTACTGAACTCCCTCCTAGTACTCTCCCAAGCAATACAGAAGAGAACCCAAAAAGAGAGTGCAAGGCCATCAACATAACCCATACAGCCGATCCTGGAGAGGAGGATGAGGCAGTGATTTCCACTGAGGAAGACCTCAATGGACGTCCACTGGCCTCCAAGGAGTTCCCTAATGAAGAACCATGGGAATCTGAGGCTCATACAGAGACCATAGAGATTCCATTAAATTTACTTCTGCCATTCATGTGCTCTGATGAGTATTCTTCCTTTGAAGAGGATGAAGATGTTACTGAAGAGCAAGTTGCTAAGTACCTTGGAGCAATCATGAAGCTAAATGCCAAGTTATTTGGTAATGAGACTTGGGAGGATGAACCCCCCTTGCTTACCAAGAAACTGAATGACTTGATTGGGCAGAGATTACCTCAGAAGAGACAGGATCCTAGAAAGTTCTCAATACCTTGTACCATAGGCACCATGACCTTTGAGAAGGCTCTGTGTGACCTGGGGTCAAGTATAAACCTGATACCACTCTCTGTAATAGAGAAGCTGGGGATCCGTGAGGTACAAGCTACAAGAATCTCACCAGAGATGGCAGACAATTCAAGAAAGCAGGCTTATGGACTTGTAGAGGATGTCTTGCTAAAGGTTGGAGGCCACTACATCCCTGCTGATTTCATAATCCTAGACACTGGGAAGTGTATGAATGAATCAATCATCCTTGAGAGTCATAGGAGATGGAGAGATTCATCTCAAAGGTCCATCAAGACCACTTCTATGAAGTTGTGGCCAAGGAGAAGGTGATCTTTGAGGTCCCTTTCAAGCTCAAAAAGGGTGAATATCCGGAGATCTGACATGAGATTCGAAGAAGAGGTTGGGAAATTCTCACCAACCCCATTCAACAAGTTGGGATCTTAATGGTTCAAGAGTTCTATGCCAATGCATAGATCACCAAGAACCATGATCAAAGTGTGAACCCGGACCCAAGAAATTGGCTTACAATGGTCCGGGGGAAATACTTAGATTTCAGTCTGGAAAATGTAAGGTTGGCATTCAACTTACCAATGATGCAGGGAGATGCACGCCCCTACACTAGAAGGGTCAACTTTGATCAAAGGTTGGACCAAGTCCTCATAGACATTTGTGAAGAGGGCGCTCAATGGAAGAGAGATTCAAGAGGGAAGCCGGTTCAACTAAGAAGGCATGACCTCAAGTCCGTGGCTAGAGGATGGTTGGAGTTCATCCAACGCTCAATCATTCCCACTAGCAACCGGTCTGAAGTTACTATAGACCGGGCTATCATGATCCATAACATCATGATTGGAGAGGAAATAGAAGTTCATGAGGTTATATCCCAAGAACTCTACAAGGTGGCAGAAAAGTCCTCTACTTTGGCAAGGTTAGCCTTTCCTCATCTCATTTATCACCTCTTCAATTTAGCTGGAATTGACATAGAGGAAGACATCCTTATTGATGAGGACAAGCCCATCACTAAGAAAAGGATGGAGCAAACAAGAGAGCCCACTCATGAACCTCACCAAGAGCATGAGGAAATTCCTCATCATGAAATTCCTGAGATGCCTCAAGGGATGCATTTTTCTCCACAAAACTATTGGGAGAAACTCAACACCTCCCTAGGAGAATTAAGTTCCAACATGGGACAACTAAAGGTGGAGCACCAAGAGCATTCCATCCTCCTCCATGAAATTAGAGAAGACCAAAGAGTCATGAGGGAGGAGCAACAAAGGCAAGGAAGAGACATTGAGGAGCTCAAACACTCCATAAGATCTTTAAGAGGAAGAACTAGCCGCCATCACTAAGGTGGACCCGTTCTTTAATTTCCTTGTTCTTATTTTTCTGTTTTTCGAAAATTATGCTTTATGTTTTATTTATGTTTGTGTCTTATTACATGATCACTAGTGTCTTAGTGTCTATGCCTTAAAGCTATGAATGTCCTATGAATCTATCACTTTTCTAAAATAAAAAGTGTTTTTAATTGCAAAAAGAAAAAGAAGTACATGAATTTTGAATTTTAAAACAGATTAATTATTTTGATGTGGTGGCAATACTTTTTATTTTTCTGAATGAAATGCTTGAACAGTGCATATTTTTGAATTTGTTGTTCGTGAATGTTAAAATTGTTGGCTCTTGAAAGAATAATAAAAAAGGAAAAATGTTATTGATAATCTGAAAAATAATAAAATTGATTCTTGAAGCAAGAAAAAGCAGTGAAAAGCTTGCAAAAAAAAAATATGCGAAAAAAAAGAGAGAAAAAAAAAGAGAAAGAAAAAGCAAGCAGAAAAAGCCAATAGCCCTTTAAACCAAAAGGCAAGGGTAAAATAAAAAGGATCTAAGGCTTTGAGCATCAGTGGATAGGAGGGCCCACAGGAATAAAATCCTGGCCTAAGCGGCTAACCAAGCTGTCCCTAACCATGTGCTTGTGGCGTGAAGGTGTCAAGTGAAAAGCTTGAGACTGAGCGGTTAAAGTCATGGTCCAAAATAATAAGAGTGTGCTTAAGAGCTCTGGACACCTCTAATTGGGGACTCTAGCAAAGTTGAGTCACAATCTGAAAAGGTTCACCCAGTTATGTGTCTGTGGCATTTATGTATCCGATGGTAATGCTGGAAAACAAAATGCTTAGGGTCATGGCCAAGACTCATAAAGTAACTGTGTTCAAGAATCAATATACTGAACTAGGAGAATCAATAACACTATCTGAATTCTGAGTTCCTATAGATGCCAATCATTCTAAACTTCAAAGGATAAAGTGAGATGCCAAAACTGTTCAGAAGCAAAAAGCTAATAGCCCCGCTCATCTAATTAAGACTGATCTTCATAGATGTTTTTGGAATTCATTGTATATTCTCTTCTTTTTATCCTATTTGATTTTCAGTTGCTTGGGGACAAGAAACAATTTAAGTTTGGTGTTGTGATGAGCGGATAATTTATACGCTTTTTGTCATTATTTTTAGGTAGTTTTTAGTATATTTTAGTTAGTTTTTATTATATTTTTACTAGTTTTTAAATAAAAATCACATTCTGGACTTTACTATGAGTTCGTGTGTTTTTCTGTGATTTCAGGTATTTTCTGGCTGAAATTGAGGGACCTGAGCAAAAATCTGATTTAGAGGCTGAAAAAGGACTGCAGATGCTGTTGGATTCTGACCTCCCTGCACTCGAAGTAGATTTTCTGGAGCTAAAGAAGCCCAATTTACGCTCTCTCAATTGCGTTGGAAACTAGACATCCTGGGATTTCTAATAATATATAATAGTCCATACTTTGCCCAAGATTTGATGGGCTAAACCGGCGTTCCAAGTCAGCATAAAAATTCTGGCATCAAAACGCTAAAACTGGCATAAAAGCTGAAGTCAAACGCCCAAACTAGCACAAAATCTGGCGTTTAACTCCAAGAAAAGTCTCTACATGTGAAAGCTTCAATTCTCAGCCCAAGCACACACCAAGTGGGCCCGGAAGAAGATTTCTGCATTAATTACTTATTTCTGTAAACCCTAGTAACTAGTTTAGTATAAATAGAACTTTTTACTATTGTATTTACATATTCGGATCATCTTTTTTTGATCATGTTTTGATGATTGAACCCTCTTTGGGAGGCTGGCCATTCGGCCATGCCTGGACCATTATCCCTTATGTATTTTCAACGGTAGAGTTTCTACACACCATAGATTAAGGTGTGGAGCTCTCCTGTTCCTCATGAATTAATGCAAAGTACTACTGTTTTTCTATTCAATTCAAGCCTATTTCTTCTCTAAGATATTCATTCGCACATAAGAACATGATGAATGTGATGATTATGTGACGCTCATCACCATTCTCATTTATGAACGTGTGCCTGACAAACACTTCCGTTCTACATGCAAATAAGCTTGAATGTGTATCTCTTAGCCTTCTGATCGTGAGATCAGAGTCTTCGTGGTATAGGCTAGAACTATTGGCGGCCATTCTTGAGATCCGGAAAGTCTAAACCTTGTCTGTGGTATTCCGAGTAGGATCTGGGAAGGAATGGCTGTGACGAGCTTCAAACTCGCGAGTGCTGGGCGTAGTGACAGATACAAAAGGATTACTGAATCCTATTCCAGTATGATCGAGAACCGACAGATGATTAGCCGTGTGGTGACAGTGCATCTTGGACCATTTTCACTGAGAGGACAGGAAGTAGCCATTGACAACGGTGATGCCCTACATAAAGCTTGCCATGGAAAGGAGTAGGAATGATTGGATGAAGACAGCAGGAAAGCAGAGGTTCAGGAGGAACAAAAGCATCTCTATACGGTTATCTTAAATTCTCACCAATGAATTACATAAGTATCTCTATCCTATTTTATATTTTAATTATCAATTCACCATAACCATTTGAATCCGCCTAACTAAGATTTTCAAAGTGACCATAGCTTGCTTCAAGCCGACAATCTCCGTGGGATCGACCCTTACTCACGTAAGGTTTATTACTTGGATGACCCAGTGCACTTGCTGGTTAGTTGTGTGAAGTTGTGACAAAGAATTAAGATTATGAACGTGCGTGTTAAGTTTTCAGCATCGTTACCAAGGAATGAACAATCACGATTTTGTGCACCAACTTTTTGGCGCCGTTGCCGGGGATTGTTCGAGTTTGGATAACTGACGGTTCATCTTGTTACTCAGATTAGGTAATTTTATTTTAATTTTAACTCTTTGTTTTTATTTATTTTCGAAAAAATTTTCAAAAAAAAATATTAATAAAAATATTTCTAAAAATAATAAATTATTCTGTGTTGTTCAGAATTTTTAAGAATGAATTCTAGAGTTTCTTGAGATATGTTGAATCCTGGCTGACTGTTAAGCCATGTCTAATCTTTTGGACCGAGGTTTCAAATATCTTGAGAAGAGCTTCTTTGTCTTTCTCAGCAAATTAGCTGTTGTATGTAATGTTCAGCTGAAGCTTGGCTGGCCATAGGCCATGTCTAGTGTTTTGGACCGGAGCTTTCACTGAAAGCTTGGCTGACTAGTAAGCCATGTCTAATTCCTGGACCGGAGCTTTAGACTAAAATTGCATGATTCCTGGAATTCTCATTAGAAATTTTGAAATCCTTATTTTTCTTTTTCCAATTAATTTTCGAAAAAATACAAAAAATTTTTAAAATTATAAAACCATAAAGCTTGCCATGGAAAGGAGTAGGAATGATTGGATGAAGACAGCAGGAAAGCAGAGGTTCAAGAGGAACAAAAGCATCTCTATACGCTTATCTGAAATTCTCACCAATGAATTACATAAGTATCTCTATCCTATTTTATATTTTAATTTTATCAATTCACCATAACCATTTGAATCTGCCTGACTAAGATTTACAAAGTGACCATAGCTTGCTTCAAGCTGACAATCTCCGTGGGATCGACCCTTACTCACATAAGGTTTATTACTTGGACGACCCAGTGCACTTGTTGGTTAGTTGTGCAAAGTTGTGACAAAGAATTAAGATTATGAACGTGCGTATTAAGTTTTTAGCGCCGTTACCAAGGAATGAACGATCACGATTTCTGCGCACCACACATAAAGGAATCTCAAGTTGAAGAGCCCTCTTCCAAGGAGTCTGGAAGGGATGTTAAAGAGGAGAGTGATGTTGCGGAAGTGGACAGAGAGTTTAAGAAAATTGATCAAGAAGTGGATTCCATCATTAGTGATTTTTTGCCCACATTGATCAATCCCTTTGACGATCTTGTTGAGCCTTCTCCTAGTGGACTGGAACACAATGTTGAGGAGGATGTACAATCTCCAAGGCATATTGTGAGTGAAGAATTGGAAGAAGTGTCCCAAGCAATAAGCCCCCTTATATACGATGATTCCGCATCAACATATGACCCTTTCGAGTTTGGAGAGTCCTTCCCCAATATGCTTAGACTTGATGATGAGGTAGACTTCACTAGACCTCCTATTTATGATGAGAGTGATGGGAAAGAGATAGAAGAAATTTGTGAAGAAGAATGTGAACTTGAGGAAGCTTGGCAAGAGGAGAAACTTGAAAGATCTTGCCAAGTGGTGGAAGCCTCTAGAAGAGGGTGGACAGGAGTGGAGCGTGCTTTATCAAGATCATTGGGAATTCCTCCACCTAGGTTGTCATCCAATCTTTCATTTGAGTGGGTAAAACTTCTAACTCTCAGCTTTATTATCCCACTTGAATTCGGTTTGCTTGAAACGGATGGCCAACTTAGGGCGCTTTGTGGAATTAAGCGAAAGAGGAGGATGTTTAGTGATTGGCGTTGTAAATCTAGACTCGTTATGGTTGAAAGCTCAAAATTGAAGAGCATGGATTGGTGTAGCGCTCAATTGAATGGGTCTAGGAGGGTAGTTTGGTGCTTTCATGAGAATTCGGCTTTCTTGTCACCCGGACGGAATCAAAGCGATCAACTAGAAGATGGCTGCGAAGATAAGATATGGGACCCTGGATCCCAACATGAAAACCAATTTTGGGAGCTCATATCTTGGAGAGAACCTCACCCAAGTTCGGTGAAGATGGTTGGAACTTCTGACAACCGATTGAAGGATAAGCACTCTTGGAGGTTCAAGGATGGATACAAGCATAAACCACCTTGACAAGGAGCCTCCCAAATGTCCAACTTAAGGACTTAAACTAAAAGTGCTTGGTGGGAGACACCCCACCATGGTAAACTCTTTCCATTCTCTTATAGATATAAAGAATGAATGAATTGGGTTCCATTGTATATAGCTTCCCTACCCCGTTAGCATATTTTGCCCTGCTTGCTAAGTTGTTTATACACTTTGTGCCTTAATTAGGGATGATTCTTTGAATTTGAGTTTTTGCTTGAATTGAAAGTTTCCTTAATTTGTTTGAAAAATCCCCAAAAATTCAAAAATATGTTTGATTTTGCATTCTAACTGGTTTTAGAGTCCTAGAGGAGATTGGGAGGATTATGAGCTCTTCTTGGTGTTTCAAAAAAAAAAAAAGAGAGAAAAGAAAGCCACGCGCAAGAACACAGTGTGCGCGCGCGCCGGCTGTGCATTTCGCACTTTTTGGGCCAAGGACCAGAGAGTTGTACCACTTTTGGGCCAACTCTAGGCCTTAAGCCACGCGGATGCGCATGGCGCGTCTGCGTCCCCTTGCGTTTCCCTACCTGCGCGTAGGCGCACTTGGCGCATCCGCGTCCCATCATCGTTCAACTCATCCACGCGCAAGCGCACAGTGCCCGTGCGTCGATGCATTTTTGCATCACCCAGGCCAAAGACTCGAGTGTTATGCCAACTCTGGGCCACTTTTGTGCCTCTGGTCCAGCTCACCCACGCGGACGCGCACCGTACGCGTCCGCGCCCATTCCCAAAACTCCCACCCACGTGGACGCGCACGGTGCGTGCACACGTGGATTTAAAATTTCACTTACCCCAAGGACGCGAAAGCCTAGCATTCGCGAACCCTCACTCTTTCTCCCAACTTCTCTCCCTCTTCTTCCCCCTCCTTCACCATCATCGTCAAAACCACCAGCCACCCAGCCACCTCCAGCGACCACATTCCGCCGCCATCAACCGCCGCGCAACCCTCTTCTTTCCCTTCTCCCTCTTTCTTTTTCTCTTCCTCCATTTCCCACTCACCCCAGATCCATTCTCCATTTCTGCCTTCGAAGGCCAGAACAGCGCAAAGCCTCTGTTTTCATTGCTGGGCAACTCCCCACCGCTGCTATTATAGCAGCGCCACACCGCCGCTGTACCACCAGGCCGCCGCTCCTGCCCTGGCCGTTCACTCCTCTTCCTCCACCCTCCCTTCCCTTCCTCTGTTCCGATCCCCTGCTTCCCAGGTTCCCTTTCTTCTCATTTTTATTTTATTTCCTTTTGATTAATCTGGTTTAGCTCATTCTGGTTAGCTTGTTTAGTTCAATTAGTTTGGTTTAGTTTAGTTTAATTAGGTGGTTAGAGAATCTAGACTGGATAGTGGATTTAGGTTTGTTTTGAATAATGATGATGATTGAAAATGTTACTGTTCTATTGATTTTCCTTGGGTTGTTTGTTGCTGTATGGTTTGCCCCTATGCTAATTTGGCTTGTTTGATGCTGCTACATATTGGTTTATTGCTGCCTTGTCCTGCCTGGTTGATGCTGAGTTCTTGCTTTAATTTGAACCTAATCACTGGATTCAGTTAGGTGCAATTGTTTGAATCCATATTCCTTGCTTATGGTTGATTGCTGAATTCAATGAAGGAAGGCTGACTGTCTCAATCCATTGCTTTTGTTCACAGTGCTGTCTTGATGCTATAACTTAGACCATTACGTGCTCGTGGCTGCTGGTTGCTTAATTATTCATTGCTGCTTGTTGCTGGTTGACTTGTTTTGAATTGCTTATTCATATTTTGCTGGTGTATTTTGGCTCATTTGCTTACTTTCGATGAATTTATATATGGTTTTTCTGTTTTTAATTGTTAATACATTCATATAGAATCTGGATTGATTGATTGAGTTTGGGAAATAGCCAACTTACTGCTGAAATGCTGCCGGATTTTTCCTAACCATGTTTTATGAAATGACATTGTTTTATTTGGTGCAACAAGCTTCTATTTGACGAAATTCTGTGTCAATAGAATTTTGTTTGCTAAATGGTTTTGGAAACTCCTCAAGAACTTGTTTACAAAGTTTTGGTCATGCTATCTGATGAGCGGATAATTTATACGCTTTTTGGCATTGTTTCTAGGTAGTTTTTAATATGTTTTAGTCACTTTTTATTATATTCTTATTCGTTTTTAAATAAAAATCACATTTCTGGACTTTACTATGAGTTTGTGTGTTTTTCTATGATTTCAGGTAATTTCTCGCTGAAATTGAGGGATCTGAGCAAAAATCTGATTCAGAAGCTGAAAAAGGACTGTAGATGCTGTTGGATTCTGACCTCCCAGCACTCAAAGTAGATTTTCTGGAGCTACAAGAGTCCAAATGGTGCGCTCTCAATTGCGTTGGAAAATAGACATCCAGGGCTTTCTACCAATATATAATAGTCCATACTTTTCTCGAAGATAAATGATGCAAACTGGCGTTCAACGCCAGCTTCCTGTCCTATTTTGGAGTTAAACGCTAGAAACAGGTTGCAAAGCAGAGTTAAACGCCAGAAACAGGTTACAACCTGGCGTTTGACGCCAAAAACAGCCTAGGCATATGTAAAGCTCAAGTCTCAGCCCCAGCACACACCAAGTGGGCTCCAGAAGTGGATTTCTGCACTATCTATCATAGTTTACTCATTTTCTGTAAACCTAGGTCACTAGTTTAGTATTTAAACAAATTTTAGAGATTTATTTTGTACCTCATGACATTTTCACGTTTACATTGTATCTCTACGGCATGAGTCTCTAAACTCCATTGTTGAGGGTGAGGAGCTCTGCTGTTTTCTATTCAAACACGCTTGTTTCTATCTAAGATGTTCATTCGCACTTCAATATGATGGATGTGATGATCCATGACATTCATCACCATTCTCAACCTATGAATGCGTGCTTGACAACCACCTCCGTTCTACCTTCGACTGAATGAGTATCTCTTGGATTCCTTAATCGAAATCTTCGTGGTATAAGCTAGAATCCATTAGCAGCATTCTTGAGAATCCGAAAAGTCTAAACCTTGTCTGTGGTATTCCGAGTAGGATTCAGGGATTGAATGACTGTGACGAGCTTCAAACTCACAAGGGTTGGGCGTAGTGACAGACGTAAAAGGATCAATGGATCCTATTCCAGCATGAGTGAGAACCGACAGATGATTAGCCGTGCGGTGACAGCGCACTTGGACCATTTTCATTGAGAGGACGGATGGCAGCCATTGACAACGGTGATCCACCAACACACAACTTGCCATAGGAGGAACCTTGCGTGTGTGAAGAAGAAGATAGGGGGAAAGCAGAGATTCAGAAGACAAAGCATCTCCAAAATTCCAACATATTCTCCATTACTGCATAATAAGTACTATTTAATTTATGCTTTTTACTCTTCATAAATATAATCACTCTTATCATTGATTTCCTGACTAATAATTACAAAATAACCATAACTTGCTTCAAGTCGACAATCTCCGTGGGATCGACCCTTACTCACGTAAGGTATCACTTGGACAACCCAGTGCACTTGCTGGTTAGTGGTACGAGTTATGAAAAGTGTGATTCACAATTTGTGCACCAAGTTTTTGGCGCCGTTTCCGGGAATTGTTTGAGTTTGAACAACTGACGGTTCATCTTGTTGCTTAGATTAGGAAAATCTTGTCTTTTGGGTCAGAGTCTTTGATTTTCTTTTCAAAAATTTTCCAAAAATTTATTATTTTTTTATTAATCTTTAGAGTTTTCTGTTCGAGTCTAGTTGCATGTTTTAAGTTTGGTGTCCTTTGTGTTTTTGTCATAAAAAAAAAAGTTTTTCTCTGTTTAATCCTTGCATTTGTTGAATGTGTCTATGTTCTTGTGAATAGTTGCTCCTTTGAGTCTTTCTTTCTAAAATCTTTTCAAAAATAATTTTTCTTTGATTAAATCTTGTGTCAAGTTTTAAGTTTGGTGTTTTCTTGTTAGTTTTTGTTTAATTTTCGAAAATTTATTTTTGGTTTTCTAAAAATTTTAAGTTTAGTGTTCTTTTTTATGTTCTTTAGTTCTTTGAGTCTCTGAATTTTTGTTCTTCGTGTTCTTGTGAATCTTCAAGGTGTTCTTGAGTCTTGCTTGTGTTTTGATCTTAAAATTTTTATGTTTGCTGTTCCTTGGTGTTTTTCCTCCAAATTTTCGAAAATAAGGAGCATTAGATCTAAAAATTTTAAGTTTTGTGTCATTTTATTGTTTTTCTCTTTCCTCATTAAATTCAAAAAAATATCTTTTCTCTTTATTTTAAGTAATTTTCGAAATTTACATAAGAATTTCAGATTTTTATTTTAAAATTTCTACTCTATCTTATCTTAGTTTTAAAAAAATTTCGAAATTCAAATCTTTTTTCAAAAAAAAAAAATATATCTTTTTCAAAATTTATCTTATCTTATTTCAAATTTCAACTTCCAAAATTCAAAATTAAAATTTTAAAATTCAAATTTCAAAATTCAAATTTCAAAATTCAAAATTCAAAATTTAAAATTCAAAATTTAATTTTCAAATTTAAAAATCAAATCTTTTCAAAATTTAAATCTTTTTCAAATCCTTATCTTATATTGTTGACTTTTCCAAAAATTCAAAATTCAAAATTTAAAATTTCAAAGTTCAAATTTCAAAATTCAAAATTCAAATTTCAAATTTCAAAATTTAAATTTCAAAACTTTTTAATTTAAATTCCTTATCTTCTCTTACCTAGCTTATCTTATCTTTTCTAATCTCAAATCTTAAAATCAAATCTTTTTCATATCTTTTCTTTTTTTATTTATTTTATTTTATTTTCTTACAAGTATCTTTAATTTTAAGACATATCTTTTTCAAAACCTCCTAACCAGTTTCTCTCTCTTCATTTTTTCGAAAATCCTCACCCACATTTTTTCAAATCTTTTTAATTAATTAATTTAGTTTTCAATTTTCTTTTATTTCTTTTTCTTCTAATTTTCGAAATTATAGTCAATTTTTCATTTATTTTATTTTATTTTATTTTAATTTCGGTTTTCAAAAAAAAATATTTTATTTGCAATTCACAACATCTCCCTTTCTCCATCATGGACCTAAGTGGAAATGAACAGCCCAAAGGGGCTCTGGGGTCATATGCTAACCCCACTACTGCTTCATATGGGAGTAGTATCTGTATACCCTCCATCGGAGTCAGTAGTTTTGAGTTGAATCCTCAGCTCATTATCATGGTGCAGCAAAGTTGCCAGTATTCCGGTCTTCCACAGGAAGAACCTACAGAGTTTCTGATACAGTTTTTACAAATTGCTGACACAGTACATGATAAGGAAGTAGATCAGGATGTCTACAGATTATTACTGTTTCCATTTGCTGTAAAAGACCAAGCTAAGAGGTGGTTAAATAACCAACCTAAGGCTAGCATAAGGACATGGAAACAGCTATCAGAAAAATTCCTGAATCAATATTTCCCTCCAAAACGGATGACACAGCTAAGGCTGAACATCCATGGCTTTAAACAAGGAGATAATGAATCTCTTTATGATGCTTGGGAGAGATACAGAGAGATGCTAAGAAAATGCCCCTCTGAAATGTTTTCAGAGTGGGTGCAGTTAGACATCTTCTATTATGGGCTTACAGAGAAAGCTCAGATGTCTTTGGACCACTCAGCTAGTGGATCTATACACATGAAAAAGACAATTGAAGAAGCTCAAGAGCTCATTGATACAGTTGCCAGAAATCAGTATCTGTACCTAAGTAGTGAGTCGTCCATGAAAGAAGATGCTAAAATAGTAACTGCTGAACTCAGTCCTACAGAACAAGTTACTGAATTCAATCAGCAATTAGATTTTCTAACAAAATAGTTAGCCAAATTCAAGGAGATACTACAAGACACAAGAATGGCTAATATGAATATGGAAGTACAGTTGAAGCAAAGAAAACAGCAGTTATCAAAACAAATAACAGAAGCGTGCCAAGCAATTCAATTAAGAAGTGGGAAAATATTAAATACCTCACTTCAAAGCAGCAGGAAGCCAAGAAATGAACAAACTGCTACCCAAAATCCCTCTGAGGACAGTAAGAGCCCAGAGAGGAATAATTCTGGCGTTCAAACGCCAGAAAAGGGTGAAGAGCTGGCGTTAAACGCCCAACCCATGCTCAGTTCTGGCGTTCAAACGCCACAAACAGGCAAGGAGTTAGCGTTAAACGCCCAATGGAATCTCAGTTCTGGTGTTCAAACGCCAGAAACAGCTAAGGTGTGATGCCACGGCATTTTGGCCAGTTTCACTGACCTTTTCTTTATGGTTTTAAGGTAGTTTCATGCATTTTCTTAGGAAATAAGCAAGTTTTGGGTAAATAATCACTTACATCTTGATTCAAACAAACATTGTGAATTTTACATGATTTCATGAGAATTATGCATGAATTAAAGGACAAATTGAATGATGCATGTCTCATAACTTGGATCAGAGCTTTGATGTACTTTATTGCTTGATGTCAGGACAAAGGAAGCAAGGAAGAACCACATTAGCAGCCACATTAGTCTAGCTAACGTGACCACTAACGTGGAATGAAGGCTAGCTTGCAACGTTAATGAGAAAAGTGATTGCCAATAACGCCTTCGTGAGCCATCATAGCCCACGTTAGTTGCCACGTTAATTACATTAACGTGGAAGCTAACGTGGAGAAGAGGGATGATGAGCCAACGTTAGTGACACTCACCTTTGTCACTAACGTTGGAGACGGCTATCAATACCACGTTAGAAGTCACGTTAACTTAGTTAACGTGAACTCTAACGTGGGAAGTAGGGGCATTCTGAAGCGTTAGTGACAAAGGTAAGTGTCACTAAAGCTCTCGAAGATTTGGCAAGCCTACGTTAAAGGCCACGTTAACTATTCTAACGTGAACTCTAACGTAGGGAGAAAGGGGTACTCTCAACATAATTGAAAAAGGTAAACCCCAGTAATGTTTGCGAAGGGCCAAGGGTCAACGTTAGTGGTCACGTTAGTGCCACTAACGTTGAAGTTAACGTGGACCACTTTGGGTTAGGAACGTTAGTGAAAAAGGTGATTGTCACTAACATTCTCAACCCCACATTTTCACTTAACGTTAACACCACTAACACCATAAGCTAAAGTCCCTACCTACTTCACACTTTCTCTGCAAGTAAAGCTAAGCCCACTGAAGAAGATAACTGCTTCAACTCAAAATTCAAAAGCCCATATCCAAGACTTGAAGAGCCAACTAGAAGATCAGAAGAGTAGTATAAATAGGGAGAGCTTTGAACTAAAAAAGAGAGCTTTTGGGCATTATTAGAATTACTCTGTTGAGAGATTGAATTACCAAGGAATTGGAATTCAATAACTTAAGATTGCCAAGGAGATCAATGAATGCATTGATTGAGGAAGAGATGAAAATGAACTTGATCCGGAGAATGCAACATCTCCTTAGCCTAATGAATTCCCCATTTCTGATCTTACCCATTCTTTTTACTTATTGCCATTTACTTTCATGCTAAATTTCCCTTCCCCATTTAAGATTCTGCAATTTACTTCCCGTCATTTATTTTCTGCTATTTACTTTCCCGCCATTTAATTTCCTGCAATTCTCAACTCACTTTCTACTTAGCTCAACTAGAACATTCTTCCAATTAAAGTTGCTTGACCAATCAATCCCTGTGGGATTCGACCTCACTCTACTGTGAGTTTTTACTTGACGACAATTTGGTATACTTGCCGAACGAAAATTTGTTGAGAGACAAGTTTCCGTGCATCAAGGAGTTGGCGTCCAATGCTAATCCAGCTTCCAACCCTGGCATTCAAACGCCAGTGAGGGATCAGACACACACACGTGCTAATAACAACCCCTCTAAAAAGGCTTCTCCAACCACCTCTGTAGGAAATAAACCTGCAGCAACCAAGGTTAAGGAATACAAAGCCAAGATACCTTATCCTCAAAAACTCTGCCAAGAGGAGCAGGATAAGCAATTTGCTCGCTTTGCAGACTATCTGAGGACTCTTGAAATAAAGATTCCGTTTGCAGAGGCACTTGAACAAATACCATCTTATGCCAAGTTCATGAAAGAGATCTTGAGTAATAAGAAAGATTGGAGAGAAACTGAAAGAGTTCTCCTCACTGAAGAATGTAGTGCAGTCATTCTGAAAAGCTTCCCAGAAAGCTTAAAGATCCCGGGAGCTTTATGATACCATGCATATTAGAGGGTAATTGCACCAAGACAGATTCATGTGATCTTGGGGCAAGCATCAACTTAATACCTGTATCCACTATCAGAAAGCTTGGTTTAACTGAAGAAGTCAAACCAACCTGGATATGTCTCCAACTTGCTGATGGCTCCATTAAATACCCATCAGGCGTGATTGAAGACATGATTGTCAGGGTTGGGCCATTCGCCTTCCCCACTGACTTTGTAGTGCTGGAAATAGAGGAGCACAAGAGTGCTACTCTCATTCTAGGAAGACCTTTCCTAGCAACTGGACGGACTCTCATTGATATCCAAAAGGGGGAAGTAACCCTGAGAGCCAATGAGGATGAGTTTAAGTTGAATGCTGTCAAGGCCATGCAGCATCCAGACACACCAAAAGACTGCATGAAAGTTGATTTTATTGACTCTTTGGTAGAGGAGATCAACATGGCTGAGAGTCTCGAATCAGAGCTGGAAGACATCTTTAAAGATGTTCAGCCTGATCTGGAGGATTCAGAGGAATTGAAAGAGCCTCTGAAACTTCCTCAGGAAGAGGAAAAACCTCCTAAACCCGAGCTCAAACCATTACCACCATCCCTGAAATATGCATTTCTGGGAGAAGGTGACACTTTTCCGGTGATCATAAGCTCTGCTTTAAATCCCCTGGAAGAGGAAGCGCTACTTCAAGTGCTAAGGACAAACAAGACAGCTCTTGGGTGGTCCATAAGTGATCTTAAGGGCATCAGCCCAGCAAGATGCATGCACAAGATCCTATTGGAGGATGATGCTAAGCCAGTGGTTCAACCACAGAGGCGGCTAAATCCAGCCATGAAGGAAGTGGTGCAGAAAGAGGTCACCAAGTTACTGGAGGCTGAGATTATTTATCCTGTTTCTGATAGCCCCTGGGTGAGCCCTGTCCAAGTTGTCCCCAAAAAGGGAGGCATGACAGTGGTTCATAATGAAAAAAATGAACTGGTTCCTACAAGAACAGTTACAGGGTGGCGCATGTGTATTGACTATAGAAGGCTCAATACCGCCACCAAAAAGGATCATTTTCCTTTTCCATTCATAGACCATATGCTAGAAAGACTAGCAGGTCATGATTATTACTGCTTTTTGGATGGCTATTCAGGCTACAACCAAATTGCAGTAGATCTCCAGGATCAAGAGAAAATAGCATTCACATGTCCATCTGGAGTATTTGCCTACAGAAGGATGCCATTTGGTCTGTGCAATGCACCTGCAACCTTTCAGAGGTGCATGCTCTCTATTTTTTCTGATATGGTAGAAAAATTTTTGGAAGTCTTCATGGATGACTTTTCAGTCTTTGGAGACTCATTCAGCTCCTGCCTTGACCATTTAGCACTTGTTCTGAAAAGATGCCAAGAGACCAACCTAGTTTTAAACTGGGAAAAATGTCACTTTATGGTGACTGAAGGAATTGTCCTTGGGCATAAAATTTCAAACAAGGGAATAGTGGTGGATCAAGCTAAAGTGGAAGTAATTGAAAAATTACCACCACCTGCCAATGTTAAGGCAATCAGAAGCTTTCTGGGGCATGCAAGATTCTATAGGAGGTTTATAAAGGATTTTTCAAAAATTGCAAAACCTCTGAGCAATCTACTAGTACTCACAAAGCAGGATTTAAAACCCAGGCTCATAAGATGGGTGTTGCTTCTGCAAGAGTTTGATATAGAAATAAGAGACAGAAAAGGGACAGAGAACCATGTGGCTGATCATCTGTCCCGGATAGAGCCAGTAGAAGGGACGTTTTTCCCCTCTATTGAGATCTCTGAAACCTTTTCAGATGAGCAACTGTTTGCCATCCAGAAAACACCATGGTTTGCAGACATTGCAAACTATAAAGCTACAAGATTCATACCCAAGGAGTACAGCAAGCAACAAAAGAAAAAATTAATTACTGATGCAAAGTACTACCTGTGGGGTGAACCATATCTCTTTAAGAGATGTGCAGACGGAATAATCTGTAGGTGTGTACCTAGAGAAGAAGCACAGAAGATCCTATGGCATTGTCATGGATCACAATATGGAGGACATTTCGGAGGTGAGCGAACAGCCACAAAAGTCCTCCAATGTGGCTTCTACTGGCCCACTCTCTATAAAGACTCCCAAGAGTTTGTGCGTAACTGTGACAGCTACCAGAGAGCTGGTAATCTGCCTCACAGTTACGCCATGCCTCAGCAAGAAATCTTAGAGATTGAGTTGTTTGACGTATGGGGTATTGACTTTATGGGGGCTTTCCCACCATCATACTCAAACATTTATATTCTGGTGGCAGTCGACTATGTATCCAAATGGGTAGAGGCCATTGCCACACCCACTAATGATACTAAGACAGTGCTGAAGTTCCTCCAGAAATATATCTTCAGCAGGTTTGGTGTCCCTAGAGCACTAATTAGTGATGGGGGCACTCACTTCTGCAACAAACAGCTTTACTCTGCTATGGTCTGGTATGGAATTAGTCACAAGATGGCAACTCCGTATCATCCACAGACAAATGGGCAAGCTGAAGTCTCTAATAGAGAAATAAAAAGAATCCTGGAACAGACTATAAGTACCCGGAGAAAGGATTGGGCGAGAAGCTTGGATGATGCTCTGTGGGCTTACAGAACAACATTCAAGACTCCTATAGGGACCTCTCCATACCAGCTTGTGTATGGTAAGGCCTGTCATCTGCCCGTGGAACTGGAGCATAAGGCCTACTGGGCAACCAGATTCCTAAACTTTGATGCCAAATTAGCTGGAGAAAAAAGATTGCTCCAGTTGAATGAGCTAGAGGAATTCAGACTCACTGCTTTCGAAAATGCCAAGCTTTACAAAGAGAAAGCAAAAAGATGGCATGACAGAAAGTTGTCATCTAGAGTCTTTGAACCATGACAGAAAGTTCTATTGTTTAACTCTAGGCTCAGGCTATTCCCCGGGAAACTGAAATCCCGGTGGAGGGGACCATATGTGATTACAAGTGTGTTACCATATGGCTATGTGGAGCATCAAGACATTGATTCTGATAAGAAGTTCATTGTTAATGGACAGAGAATCAAGCATTATCTTGAAGGCAATATTGAGCAAGAGTGCTCCAGGCTGAGGCTAGATTAAAAGCTCAGCAAGGTCCAGCTAAAGGCAATAAAGAAGCGCTTATTGAGAGGCAACCCAATTTTTCCTTATCTATGTTAATTTTCTGTTTTTTCATTTTTATTTTATGTTTTCTTTAGGATGATGATCATGTGGAGTCACAGAAATTAAAGCAAAGTCAAAAATAGCATTAAAACAGCTCACCCTGGAGGAAGAGCTTACTGGCATTTAAACGCCAGTAAGAAGTATCAAACTGGCGTTTAACGCCAGAAAGAAGCATTAAGTTGGTGTTAAACGCCAGAAACAAGCACCAAGTTGGCGTTCAACGCCAAGAAAGGGGAAAAGCTGGCGTTTAACGCCATAAACAAGCAGCAGTCTGGCGTTAAATGCCAGGATTGCACACTAAGGGCGTTTTGCATGCCTCAATGGAGCAGGGATGCTAAGTCCTTGACCCCACAGGATCCCCACCTACCTCACCATTCCAATTCAAACTTCCTTCTCTCTTCTTTTGCTCGAGGACGAGCAAACCTTTTAAGTTTGGTGTGAAAAAAAAGCATTGCTTTTTGTTTTTCCATAACCATTTATGGCACCTAAGACTGGAGAAACCTCTAGAAAGAGGAAAAGGAAGGCAGTTGCTTCCACCCCTGAGTCATGAGAGACGGAGAGGTTAATCTCAAGGGTCCATAGTTCAGTGGTAGAGTATTTGACTGCAGATCAAAGAGCCATGAGGGAGGAGCAACAAAGGCAAGGAAGAGACATAAAGGAGCTCAAGAGCACCACTGGTTCTTCAAGAGGAAGAAGACGCCACCCTCACTAAGGTAGACCCGTTCCTTAATCTCCTTGTCTATTTATTTTTCTGTTTTTCGATTTATATGCTTTATGTTTTATCTATGTTTGTATCTTTATTACACGATCATTAGTGTCTAGTGTCTATGTCTTAAAGATATGAATGTCCTATGAATCCATCACCTTTCTTAATAGTTTAATTATTTTGATGTGCTGGCAATACTTTTTGTTTTCTGAATGAATGCTTGAACAGTGCATATTTTTGAATTTTTTGTTTATGAATGTTAAAATTGTTGGCCCTTGAAAGAATAATGGAAAAGGAGAAATGTTATTGATAATCTAAAAAATAAAAAAAATGATTCTTGAAGCAAGAAAAAGTAGTGAAGAACAAAGCTTGCAGAAAAATAAAGAAAAAAAAAGAAAAAGCAAGCAGAAAAAGCCAAGAGCTCTTAAAACCAAAAGGCAAGAGAAAAAAGCCAATAGCCCTTAAAACCAAAAGGCAAGGGTAATAAAAAGGATCCACGGCTTTGAGCATCAGTGGATAGGAGGGCCCAAAGGAATAAAATCCTGGCCTAAGCGGCTAAACCAAGCTGTCCCTAACCATGTGCTTGTGGTGTGTAGGTGTCAAGTGAAAACTTGAGACTGAGCGGTTAAAGTCGAGGTCCAAAGCAAAAACAGAGTGTGCTTAAGAACCCTGGACACCTCTAATTGGGGACTTTAGCAAAGCTGAGTCACAATCTGAAAAGGTTCACCCAGTTATGTGTCTGTGGCATTTATGTATCCGGTGGTAATACTGGAAAACAAAATGCTTAGGGTCACAGCCAAGACTCATAAAGTAACTGTGTTCAAGAATCAGCATACTGAACTAGGAGAATCAATAACGCTATCTGAATTCTGAGTTCCTATAGATGCCAATCATTCTGAACTTCAAAGGATAAAGTGAGAAGCCAAAATTGTTTAGAAGAAAAAAGCTAATAGCCCCGCTCATCTAATTAAGACTGATCTTCATAGATGTTTTTGGAATTCATTGTATCTTCTCTTCTTTTTATCCTAATTTGTTTTTAGTTTCTTGGAGACAAGCAACAATTTAAGTTTGGTGTTGTGATGAGCGGATAATTTATACGCTTTTTGGCATTGTTTTTAGGTAGTTTTTAATATGTTTTAGTCACTTTTTATTATATTCTTATTAATTTTTAAATAAAAATTACATTTCTGGACTTTACTATGAGTTTGTGTGTTTTTCTGTGATTTCAGGTAATTTCTGGCTGAAATTGAGGGACCTGAGCAAAAATCTGATTCAGAGGCTGAAAAAGGACTGCAGATGCTGTTGGATTCTGACCTCCCTGCAATCAAAGTAATTTTCTGGAGCTACAGGAGTCCAAATGGCACGCTCTTAATTGCGTTGGAAAATAAACATCCAGAGCTTTCCACCAATATATAATAGTCCATTCTTTGCTCGAAGATAAATGACGCAAACTGGCGTTCAACGCCAGCTTCTTGCCCTATTCTGGAGTTAAACGCCAGAAACAGGTTGCAAAGCAGAGTTAAACGCCAGAAATCGGTTACAACCTGGCTTTGACTCCAAAAAAAGCCTAGGCATGTGTAAAGCTCAAGTCTCAGCCCCAGCACACACCAGTAGGCCCCGAAAGTGGATTTCTGCACTATCTATCATAGTTTACTCATTTTCTGTAAACCTAGGTCACTAGTTTAGAATTTAAACAACTTTTAGAGATTTATTTTGTACCTCATGACATTTTCACGTTTACATTGTATCTCTATGGCATGAGTCTCTAAACTCCATTGTTGGGGGTGAGGAGCTCTGCTTTGTCTCGATGAATTAATGCAATTATTTCTGTTTTCTATTCAAACACGCTTGTTTCTATCTAAGATGTTCATTCGCACTTCAATATGATGGATGTGATGATCTATGACATTCATCACCATTCTCAACCTATGAACGCGTGCCTTACAACCACCTCCGTTCTACCTTCGATTGAATGAGTATCTCTTGGATTCCTTAATCGGAATCTTCGTGGTATAAGCTAGAATCCATTGGCAGCATTCTTGAGAATCCGGAAAGTCTAAACCTTGTCTGTGGTATTCTGAGTAGGATTCATGGATTGAATGACTGTGACAAGCTTCAAACTCACAAGGGTTGGGCGTAGTGACAGACGCAAAAGGATCAATGGATCCTATTCCAGCATGAGTGAGAACCGACAGATGATTAGCCGTGCGGTGACAGCGCACTTGGACCATTTTTACTGAGAGGACGGATGGTAGCCATTGACAATGGTGATCCACCAACACACAGCTTGCCATAGGAGGAACCTTGCGTGCGTGAAGAAGAAGATAGGGGGAAAGCAGAGATTCAGAAGACAAAGCATCTCCAAAACTCCAACATATTCTCCATTACTGCATAATAAGTACTATTTAATTTATGATTTTTACTCTTCATAAATATAATCACTCTTATCATTGATTTCCTGACTAAGAATTACAAAATAACCATAGCTTGCTTCAAGCCGACAATCTCCGTGGGATCGACCCTTACTCATGTAAGGTATTACTTGGATGACCCAGTGCACTTGCTGGTTAGTGGTACGAGTTGTGAAAAGTGTGATTCACAATTCGTGCACCACTATCATATTCTTTGCTTGTTTATAATGCTGCTCTACTTCTATGCATTGAATAGTTTGAGTGAGTTTTCAGATTGACCATAACTTGAAACTCTTTTAAGAATTTTGTGCCTCTTTTGCATAAACTCACAAGATTGAAAGTTTTAAATCCATGTGGCTGAATTGGTTCATTCTATTTATACCTAATTCACATTAAGTCACATAGATCATGAGGCTTCCCATTCTTGTTTCAACTTGTGACTTTTATGCCCCGTTGGATTTGGTGTTGAATGTTTGTTGATTAACTTGTTCTTCAATGTTTTGACTTTACCAACACCAATTAAGGCGAACCTAATGGCTTTTACATTGATTGTTGATTTACTTTTAATAAATTGCTTCTTTTGCAATCTTGTATTTCATCATCAATGACTAAATGTCCCTCATGATTATGAGTATGCTTACCTTTCATACTTTGTGCACTTCTTTTAATTAAGCCAGTGACCACCATATCACTCACTTTGAACCAATTTCTAACTCTAACTTGATTAACCAACTGATTTCTTCCTTTTATTTTCAACATAACTCCTTTACTCATTCTTTTGAATATGGCATTTCTTAGGCTTAATGAACAAGCATTGTGCAAGTGTAGTTTTAATTCTTGGTTTGTGACTTGATTTGAATTCTGAATTTTGTTACTTGCATTCCAAGAATTCTCTTTTCTTCACTCACTTCATGAGTATGTTTTACCTTGAGTGCTATACATCTACTTGGCTAGTTGCTTATAGCATATCACATCTGTTTTCAGGATGTCAGATAAAGAAAAAGCCATAGCTACTACCTCAAAGAAGAGGAAGCGCTCCAAAGCCTATACCCCTTCTTCTTATGACAACTATGCTAAGAATCCGCTGAATGACGTGGAAAAAGAGAATCAATTGTTACCATCCACCGACCCAATCAAGTTTCCCAATCTCTACTGTGAGCTTCGCTTCCCCAAATATCGGAAGACGAATCTGAACATTGAAAAGAAACTGGTCCTTCCCAACGACGTGAGACGCGCCATCAATGGCCGTATTCTGGACTTAGGCTTGGATTTTGTTGATAGGGATTTGGGGAGGATAAACACTTCGTGGGTGAAGGAGTTCTACTGCAACTTCTTTTATGCCACTCTTGATTCAGTTCACCTGAGGGTAGGGAGATTTTGATCACTGAGGCAGCTATTGGGGAGACATTGCTTTGCCGACCTCGTACTGATGACCCATGCGCCTATCAGCAGGCAGAGATAGCTATCCACTGCATGACCTTTGATTATAAGGCCCTTGGGTGATGGATTCTGGCAACAAGAAGCCCAAGGGGATGCTATTCACTTATTTGTCGAGAGAGGCTAAGACTTGGCAGCATATATTCGCCCATTATGTCTTGCCCACCACTCACTTTTCAGAGATTTTGATGGATATGCTAGTTCTTATTGGCTATGTCATGGAGGGGAAGGAGGTTACTATTCCGTGGGGTGGGTGGGTGCACGAGAAGCCTCCATCCAGATGCCGTTCTCGAGCTAGAGTAGTAGTGGAGGCAGCTCAGCCTTCATCCTCCGCAGCAGCAGCAGGACCCTCCTCTGCTTCAGTAGCCGCAGCACCCTTGCCACCACCACCTGCACCTGAGCTGACATACTTGCTCGTACAGTGCCTATTTCGCTTCATGAAGTGCAGCGAGCGTCGTAACATGCGACGTCTCGATTGCATAGACCAGGTCTTTGCATCACAGAGTATTGAGCTACCTCCACTCCCAGACTCTCCCGCCTCCGATGAGCAGGATCAGGAGGAGGAGCATGTTGAGGAGTCGACTCAACAGGAGGCACTAGCAGAGACACAGGCCACCACAGAGGTTCATGCTGGTTCTAATTGGCTGTGTCATGGAGGGGAAGGAGGTAGACTTCCCTCGGTTGATCAGGAAGAGCATGTTGTACGTGCACATCCGTGGCCTACTACCATTTCCTATATTGGTCACCAGCATGATTGAGCTAGCCGATGTCCCATGGGAGGACGATGACGTGACACCACCACCCCTAGATGACGATGACAAGGAGGTTACTATTCCGTGGGGTGGGTGGGTGAACGAGAAGCCTCCATCCAGATGCCGTTCTCGAGCTAGAGTAGTAGTGGAGGCAGCTCAGCCTTCATCCTCCGCAGCAGCAGCAGGACCCTCCTCTGCTTCAGTAGCCGCAGCACCCTTGCCACCACCACCTGCACCTGAGCTGACATACTTGCTCGTACAGTGCCTATTTCGCTTCATGAAGTGCAGCGAGCGTCGTAACATGCGACGTCTCGATTGCATAGACCAGGTCTTTGCATCACAGAGTATTGAGCTACCTCCACTCCCAGACTCTCCCGCCTCCGATGAGCAGGATCAGGAGGAGGAGCATGTTGAGGAGCCAACTCAGCAGGAGGCACCACCGGAGACACAGGCCACCACATAGGTTCTGCAACCTCCTGAGGACCCACAGCCACAGCCACAACTTGAGCCTGACCCGGCGCCCGGCGCACCTGTTGACCCCCAGCCCGTGCTTCAGCAGTAGCATCGAGGACGATGCTTCATCCTAAAGTGTGGGGAGGTCACCGTTCGTGACCGGTGGATAGCATTTGTGTGGTAAACTTTCAGACATTTATCTTCTAGTTTCTGCTACTTTATTTTGCACTTTAACTTTGAAACTATTGTATATATTTGTTATTTTGGGATTACTTTATCCTAGTCATCGCATTTTGCACCTTAGATTGTATACATTCCATATTTTGGTTGGATTTCTATTATATAGTTGTTTTAGCCCTTTTGGTTGTGAATTGGAAAAACATTGTGAATTGTTGAAACCTAGTTGATCCCCTTTGCATATGAAATGTGCTTTGATTGGAAAAGGGGTAAAACTAAGAAATTTTTTTAGTTTTCTAAATCACAACCTTGCATTAGAATAAGCTTAGTCAATATGATGAAAATTTCCAAGAATTCCATTTCTAGGGCACCACCCCAATTGGTTGAAATTTTTTTTAGGCCTTGCTTGGATTATACACTTTGTGGATCATGTTTTGAGCAAAGAACACAAGCATGCGAGTTTTGAGCCTAATTGTGTGGTTACATCATATGACCACTTATTTTCATTCTTGTGTGCATTATTCTCTGCCTATGAGTGTAATCTTTGATTTGTTTGATTCTCTATGTCCATTACTTTGTGTATACATGCATTTATATGATTGAGGCCATTGTTCAAATAGCTCACTTACCCAAATAGCCTACCTTTTATCTTCCATTGTTAACCAATCTTGAGCCTATGCTTAACCCATTTGTTCTTAATTGTAGCATATTACAAGCCTAAGTGAAAAATAATAAATGTCCCTTGTTTGGATCTTTGATTAGCTTAGGCTAGTGAAAGTGTTTATCAATTGATTTTGGGAGAGTTGGGAACATTGGGTAAAGATAAAAGTGTATTTTTGTATTTGTGTTGAGAATCTTGAGAATTGGGTACATACTCATGTATTAATCATGTGTAAACCATATGCATTGATGTTCTTGTA